>NW_028270147.1:57404255-57704255 GCF_037043375.1 Chiloscyllium plagiosum | reverse complement strand
GAGCATAAGAAGTATAGTTAGTAAATTTGCAGATGACACCAAAATTGGAGGTGTAGTGGACAGCAAAGAAGATTACCTCAGATTACAATAGGATCTTCATCAGATAGGCCAATAGGCTGAGAAATGGCAGATGGAGTTTAATTTAGATAAATGCGAGGTGCTGCATTTTGGGAAAACAAATCTTAGCAGGACTTATACACTTAATGATAAGGTCCTAGGGAATGTTGCTGAACAAAGAGACCTTGGAATGCAGGTTCATAGTTCCTTGAAAGTGGAGTCGCAGGTAGATATGTTAGTGAAGAAGGCACTTGGTATGCTTTCCTTTATAGGCTGGGGCTGTTTTCCCTGGAGAGTTAGAGGCTGAGGGGTGATCTTATAGAGGTTTACAAAATTATGAGGGGCATGGATAGGATAAATAGACAAAGTCTTTTCACTGGGGTGGGAGAGTCCAGAACTAGAGGGTATAGGTTTAGGGTGAAAGGGGAAAGATATAAAAGAGACCTAAGGGGCAGATTTTTCACGCAGAGGGTGGTACATGTATAAAATGAGCTACAGAAGAAGTGGTGGAGGCTGGTACAATTGCAACATTTAAAAGGCATTTGGATGGTATATGAAAAGGAAGGCTTTGGAGGGATATGGGTCGGGTGCTGGCAGATGGGACTAGATTGGGTTGGGATATCTGGTCGGTATGGACGGGTTGGACAGAAGGGTCTGTTTCCGTGCTGTACATCTCTATGACTCAATAACACCAGAGCCCTCACACTGGCTACTCTCTACTCTCTAATAAAACCACCCTTCAAAATACTGTACCTGCAAAATACTGCTAGACCTTATAAATCTGTTACAAAGGCTTCTATTAATTCTCTTGAACACTGAGATGACTGATTAAATCTTGCATGTTCTATCACTAAATTTATTTTGGGCCTAAAGTATGCATCAAACACTTTAATCAATGTATCTCCTGGAATATACTCTGTAATACTTTCTTCTACACTTTGTATTAGCAAAACATCATCAGCTATTAGACCTACAGCACATTTAAAAAAGGTGTGGCTCCTTCATACCTGCAAACCTGAAGCTGTTTGATTCCACTGAAACTGCTGGTTCCAGAACTTCCATTTAACTCCCTGTGGGCCTTCCATATTCGAAATGATTGAGGCAATGAGTAAAGTCTCTACTGGGACTACTATTCCAATGGACTTGAATGCCTGAATGAACTGGGTGAGTATTTGTGTTTTCCTGATGAAGTGTTCTTAATTGCATTTCTACTCTCTATAGTGTTGCCACTTCATGGAGAAGTTTTGAAATATTCTAAGGTTGATCTTCCCTGCTTTCGGGGTCTTACTGCTCAGTAGCACCGTAATCAGTGTTCTCAGGTCTCGACCTGCCTTCAGAGTCTTCTCATTTCGGCTGTGTCCTTAGGCTGTGCTCTAAATTCAGAATCTGGCTCTGGAAGGTTTTTCTCAATTGCACATTGGACTCGCTCAGGCTGTGAGTATCTCTGAGACTGTTGCTGCTTATCTCTATAAGCAAAGCTCTACAAATTACATACTGTAGCACTGCTTTATTTCCATCAGTACTTACAGAATACAGCTCCCTGTGTTATGTCCAGGACCTTGCACTTCACATGCTCTTTCTGGACTGGTCTCTTGTCTCCTACTGAGTGCAGAGTCATGTGATCAATTATATCATCATGAACTACATGAGCTGGATTCTAACCATTGACAAAGCTGCAAAGGCCTTGGAAAGTCCTGGAGATTTGGCACTGCAGCACAAAAATGCCAGAAATACATTGGTATCAACAACATGGTGGACGGTATTTGTACTTGTCTGAAGACAGCGTGTTAAGCAGAAGAAGATGACTGAGTTTTTCCAGTGGTTGGGGCAGGATTGGGGGGAGTTAGTTGAGGGTTAATTAGGCTGTCAGTAAAGAAATTCAGATTAAGTCGGGTTGGATCAGAGTGTGTAGATGGAATTTCAGGGGGTAATTGGATTTTTGAGTATTTGTTGGAGGGTTGAGAGTTACTTGAGTCATGGGGGGCATCAATCAGGATGCTTTGGGTGTTAGTTAGGGGTTTGGAGGATATAGGTCAAAATGGGTCAGGCGGTCGGGGTATAGTTGGATGTTTGGTTGTTGGTCAGGAGGTTGGGTTCAGTTGTTGACCAGTTGGAGGGAGGCTGGTCAGGCTGTGTGAGGCCAAGGGGAATTGGACGTTTTAGTCAGGAATTGGGAGGTCAGTTGTTATGCATTGGGATATCTGAGGGTTCCCAATATATACTCTGTTCTTTCGTGAGATGTTCTCATCATTATTTCTCATTGAACTATTCTTGCTCCTCTCTCATCAAACAATTCATGTCAAGGTCATTTACTATCCTTAAATTTACAATGAAATTGTGCTTTCTTTTGTGAATGTTTCATTACTTTACAATGGATATTATCTTGATGATGTCACATACTGACCTGTGTATAGCATCACTGCAAATAGATATTTTACTAATTTTCTTTTTCCACAAATACCAGTTTATCAAAATGAATTTTACCAAAATTAATTTGCATGAAGAAGATTCTCCTTGTGACATTTCATTTGAATTAGTAAGAGGAAAAAGATAATGAGTTTTGATGGTTTTAAAATGTAAAACATCATATTTACCATTCTAATAGTTCAGGAAATGTGAATAGAACCAGGACATAAATTTGCCAAAGAGGATAAAAAATATTGCTGCCTCACCTCCCTGCAAAATGTGGAAATGCTGTATATGTTCATCATACTAGTCTTAATTGGTAATTAGAATCTGAAAGTGCACTTAGTGAATGCAGGGAAGACTCAATCAATGTTTTCTTAAAGGTCAGGAATATGATATGTATACTGCAATGATAACACAAATGAGTGTTTCAGCTATGTGGTGCGAATATGCCAGAGATTATTTGTACATGTCTTTTAGCAGAGCAATTTAAACATACTTCAGAACACTTAATATGCAGAGAAACTCTTGTTATCCCTCTTTAACTTGGCCATGACATATGAAAATTACTACTGCCTGGCCGATGAGCTTTCTCTCATTCCTAACCTCCAGCCTTCCTGGAAATGCACATCAGTTCGGTATAAAACCAAAGCAGAGTGAAACTCCTTCAGGGTATCTTACATCACATCCTTTTAGAGCTGGGTCAGCAGCCCCAAAGTTGCTGTGTTAGTGTGGGATCTCTACAGCTCTGGTATCTCCCCACTTGCTCTAACAACTCATAGATGTGTTAACTTCAAAGTTGGAATAACCTAAACTTTCTTTATTTATTACACCTCTCTCAAACTCTTTATAGTCTTGGCGGTGATCTGCATTATGGGATTTGACTTATTATCTGGGTTTATCAATATTCATTAAAAATGCTAATAAGGACATTTGTGATGGACTATGGATCAAATCTGCATTCAGTGACAATGCCCACTGCAGCACACACTGGATCTATTTCATAAAAGTGTATATGAAACACCGTTTTGTAAATTGTTTTGCATGCCTCTGCCTTAGAACTATGCACAATGCTTGGTAATTGGGAAAAAGAAACTGGACATGTCATTGATGCCTGCAGCAAATAAAACATTCTATGAACCAAATTCTATTGGATGCCATATCGCACACATAGTAAAGCTTTTAACAATACCAACAGGCATGTGCTTCAAAGATGATGGCTTTATTAGCACTGCTTACACTTGCACGAAAAAAACTCCAACATCATTAGTTTTATGTTTGGTGTTCAATTTGAAACCTACATATACAGTACTTTATAATTATTTCTTCCTCTATACTTCTAGCATGTCAAAATATAGTCTTTTGCTGTAATATGAAGTGGAACCTTTCAATTTTAATGGAGGCAGTCCAGTATTAAATGGCCGATCATGCAGTTCAGTCTAGTTCAGTTCAGTCTACTTATCCCTACTCTGCTTCATCTATTGTATTCTCTCATACCATCCACTGCCTATCCATTTTATACAATATGTGAAAAAAGAAACCTATGAGTGCTAATATAAAGTAATGCTACATGCTTAGCTACAGAATATGCTCTCAGCACAATGTCCATGCATGATTTTATGCTGATTCAAAGAAAACAATTTCAAAACATTGCAGCTAATGGATGAGCTGACAGGAGTATACAATGCCTACTTGCGGAACGCTTCAGAGAACATCTCCGGGACATGTGCATGAGGCAACCCCACCACCCCGACGCCAAACACTTTAACTCCCATTCCCACTTTGCCAAGGACACGCAGGTCCTGGGCCTCCTCTATCGCCAAACCCTTACCACTTGCCACCTGGAGGAAGAACACCTCATCTGCTTTGGAACCCTCCAACCAAATGGGATCAATGTGGATTTCACCAGTTTCCACATTTCTCCTCCCTCCACCTTATCCCAAATCTAAACTTCCAACTCAGACCTGTCCTACCTGTCCACCCTCCTTCCCACCTATCCGCTCCTCCTCCTCTCCAACCTATCACCTCCACCTATTGCACTCTCACTACCTTCCCCCCAGCCCCACCCCTTCCCATTTATCTCTCACCCCCTTGGATCCCAGCCACATTCCTGATGAAGGGCTTATGCCCGAAACGTCGATTCTCTTGCTTTTCGGATGCTGCCTGCCCAGCTGTGCTTTTCTAGCACCACACTCTTGACTCTGATCTCCAGCGTCAGTAGTCCTCACTTTCTTCCTAGACAACAGTAAAGACTGTATCACTTGCACACTCAAATCAGTAAACTGAGATCAGAATGCAGGAACAAAATTACAGTGAAGTAAATAAAAATCAGCAAGCAGGTATCTTGTCCTGCAATGGTTTCAGTATGTGCATTAAATAAACAATACAATTACAGTAATGAAGCAATTTAAGAGCTTTGTTGTAACTCTGAAAAGCTAAAATAAGCACTTGGGCACAATTATAATTAAAATTTATTTATTTTCCTCACTACCATCTTCTCTTGCTCATTCTCTACCTGCACTATGTTTATTATAAATCAATTAGCTTTACACCGGTGCTAGGAAAGATAATTAGATCTTTACTTAAATGTATACTGGAAAAGATTCAAAAACAAAATTATTCTAAAGGATTGTCAACATTGACTTCAAAAGGGAAGGTCAACCTGATCAATCTACTACATTATTTGAAAACAGAAAACGTCAGACACAGGTAATGTAGTAAATGTAATATATCCAGATCTTGAAAACATCTTCAAAAGTAGATTTATGACTAAAGTCAGGTGATATGGAGTTCAGGTATAAGAAACAGAATGGATAGCAGGCTGACCATTAAACAGAATGGGGTTAAGGGTAGTTGTTCTGAAAGGTAAAGGTGAGTAGTGGAGTTTCACAAGAATTGTTGCTGAGACCACTGATATTCACCACTCGCACGAATAATCTGGATTTGGAAATTAGAAATTTTAAAATGTTCAGATGATACCATGTTGGCAGGCATCAGGCTGAGTGATTAGATGGCACTTATTTAATACAATGTTGGCCACCTTCCATCTTTGCATTGCCTGCTTCTTATGATGAGCAGCTAGGGTTGATGATCTTCATCGGACATTAACATTAGAATGGAGCTCATTTTCAACACTTGCTCAAACAATTTAAAGTTAGTTTGCATTTCTTAAGGGGAAAGTGCATCATGATTATGAGAGGTGCTGACAATATTCAGAATCATTTGCAACAAACAACAATAGCTGACCATGGGAGAAAACAATTGGAAGGTTGTTGGATGCTATAAAGGAGATGGAGTAGTTGGAAAGGATGAGAGATTCCTGTAGCTATACAGGATATGAGTCCCTCAGCCACATGCTAGATGCCTGATGGAACTGATGAACATAAATGCTAGAAGTTTACTCCTTGTATCTAGATGCATTGCTACATGAACTGATTTTACACGAGTAATTAGAGTTTATAACTACATCTTCAAATGCCATACGATGTACCTTCAATGTCATATTTTATCAAACCTTTGCTCCTATTCAATGCACTTCACTCACTGGCCAGAGAATTATTTTCAATTAGGACACCTACCTAACATGTGTATACTTCACTTATCCTTGCACAGTAAAAACTGACTTAAGCCTCACACTTACTACTCTCTGCTTACACACACTGCCAGCGTGAACAAATGAGAGGAGGAAAGGCATGCCTATTCCAACACTCTTATAGGAGATGCTGCTGGCCACTATCCAAAGGGTCATTGTTGACAGTGCGCTTTTGGTGAGCTTGAATTCATTGAAGATGATGGCATCCTCATTTTAAAATACTTCTTCTCAATCTCGCTTTGCCCTTAGCTCACAATTCTTCTGACTTCTGACTACAGTTGGTATAATCATCACTCCTTACTTTTCCCTTCTCCTGACACCATTACATTTTGTTACTTTTTACCTTTCAAATATCCCAAAACTGCAACTTAGGAGCAGGTGAAGGGGGTATAAGAAGGAAGTGATGATGGAGGCACATCACCATTTGATTTCACTTATCACACACCAATGCAGATACTGACGCTGCATGGACCTAAGACTTTATAAAGCTCTGGTTAGGCCCCATTTGGAGTACTGTGTCCAGTTTTGGTCCCCACACCTCAGGAAGGACATACTGGCACTGGAACGTGTCCAGCGGAGATTCACACGGATGATCCCTGGAATGACAGGTCTAACATATGAGGAACGGCTGAGGATACTGGGATTGTATTCGTTGGAGTTTAGAAGATTAAGGGGAGACTTAATAGAGACGTACAAAATAATACATGGCTTGGAAAAGGTGGATGCTAGGAAATTGTTTCAGTTAAACGAGGAGACTAGGACCCGTGGACACAGCCTTAGAATTAGAGGGGGTCATTTCAGAACAGAAATGCGGAGGCATTTCTTCAGCCAGAGAGTGGTGGGCCTGTGGAATTCATTGCCACGGAGTGCAGTGGAAGCCGGGACGCTAAATGTCTTCAAGGCCGAGATTGATAGATTCTTGTTGTCTCGAGGAATTAAGGGCTACGGGGAGAACGCTGGTAAGTGGAGCTGAAATGCGCATCAGCCATGATTGAATGGTGGAGTGGACTTGATGGGCCGAATGGCCTTACTTCCACTCCTATGTCTTATGGTCTTATGGACCTTAAACAATAACAGAGACAGGAGCTCCAGTTGGTGAGACACTATAAACACTGTGCTCCTGCTTGGACTGGAGCCAAGGATTGCACAGTTACCAACTCATCAAAAGGTAAGATCTACCTGAGAAGTTTCAGATTAATTCATTGACGTGGAGAAAGTGAGGACTGCAGTTGCTGGAGAGTGTGGTGCTGGAAAAGCACAGCAGGTCAGGCAGCATCCGAGGAGCAGGAGAATTGACTTTTCGGGCATAAGCCCTTCAGGATGTTGCTTGACCTGCAGTGCTTTTCCAGCACCACACTTGTGACCGTAGTTCATTGATGTGCCAGGCTACAGGTGAAGGCTGATTGGTTTACATAATAAAATGCTTGCTGCATTGGGAAGTCTTCCAGAAAGCCTGTGCTCAATGTCAAGAAGCAAAGAAGAATCTTCCACTAGGTTAACCACTCATCACAGAGGCAAGACCCCATCCCTTCAAACAAAGCTTGGGTCCCAAATATGATGGGTAAGTTCTTACTACCATTGGTTGCATGTCTCTGAGGGCTGACGTGGAAAGTCAGATTGATGCCTTGCAAGCCCAGACTGCTGTTTCTGTGGCAGTGGATCTAAACAGCTTGCAGGGTGTCACTGCAGAAATCTTTCCTGCAGCAGATTACTAGAGCTGCTGAGATGCCACCCGGGAACTTCAGCAGTAGCTGAACCTAGAGTCCTCTCATGGAACCATTTCGACCCATGACTTGCTCAGTACACATGCTGTTGCCACTTAGCCAGTGCAGCCTGCAGCCATCTCTGCTAAGGTGGAGCGGTTCAAAGTTGGGCCGTCTAGGCCCAGAACTGCTCCAGGTCATCTTGCAAAGCCAATTGTAATCTCTCACATTGAAAGTCTGCTGCCTTCTGACAGCCATATTGCTGATATTGAGTTAGCACTTTGTAGAAACTTCAGGCCTGGCAAATGTTCTTGGAAAATAGGGACCAAGGGTGATTAGTTTAGATTTGGCAGCAAAATGACATTACTTAGCTTATAAATTTGGTTTAGGATGTGTTTTTTGATTGGCTTGTAGTTAGTGACAGAAGAAAGGTAAGACTTGTAGGCCTGTCACTGAATGGAGAATTGGGGTCAGGGTTACTGGTACTGTAGCTAGCTCTGCACATACAGGATGGGCAAACAGAGGCTGGCCAGTTTGCAGCCTCCCATCCTCTTCCTCCCTTTTCTAGCTATGCCCTGCTACGTGACTTCTGTTCTTTCCCCATTATTTTTATTCTTTCTTGTGATAGTCGTGCCACTGGAAAAGCCAACATTTGTTATTCAACCCGGATTGCCATTGAGAAGGTGGTAGTGGTCTATCTTCTGAGGTCCAACTGGTACGGGTACAGTACAAGGTTAGATTTTGTTGCTTTCTTCCAGTTTTTCCTATTTAATAAAGAGACTCTGGCATCATCATTGTCATTATACAGGCTTCTGATGTTAACTCCCAAATTTTACATATCCACTCGCTATACTGTGAGAAAATTAGTTCCAGAATTTTGATTCAGAGACAGTGAGGGAATAGCAATTTAGTTCCAAGCAAGGATGGTGGTCATTGGAGGGGAATATGATTTCCAATGTATCTATTGCCCTTGTTCCTTCTATGATGTGGAGATGCTGGAGTTGGACTGGGGTGGACAAGATTAAAAATCAAACAATATCAGGTTATAATCCAATAGGCTTACATGAAATTGCAAGCTTTCAGAGGTCAGCTCCTACCTCAGGCACGGTATCTCTCTATCACTGATTTTTGATCTTGTCCTTCTAGGTCATGGAATTTATGGATTAATTTATCAGAATCTCAGAATTGGTGCAGTGTCTCTTGTAAACAGTACATACTGCTACCACTGTCCATCAGTGGCAGAGTGTGAGAAGGCGAACTACTTTGTCCTGGATTATGTTTAGCTTCTTCAGTGTAGTTGGAGAGAAGAGTTTTCTATCATACCCCTGATGTGCCCTGAAAATGTGGACAGCCATTGGGGAGTCAGGAAGTGAGTCACCTGCCTCAGAATTCCCAGTCTTACACTTCTATTGCAGCCATTGTATAATATGGGCGATCCAATCTATTTTGTGGTAAACTGTAACCCCCAGATGTTGAAAGTGGGGTATTCAGTGTTGGTAATTTCATTGCATCTCAAGGAGTGATTGTTATTTTCTCTTGTAGAAGATCACTTGTTATCTGGCATCTATGTGGTACAAGAGAGGATGCAATGGCCTAGTGGCATTATCATTAGACTACTAAACCAGAAACTTAGCTAATGTTCTGGGGAACCCCAGTTCAAAGCCCTCCTTGGCAGATGATAGAATTCAATTTTTAAAAAACTGGAATTAAGAACCTACTGATGATCATGAAACCATTGGCTCACTGATATCCATCAAGAAAGAAATCTGCCATCCTCACGTAGTCTGGCCTACATGTGACTCCAGACCCACAACAATATGGCTGACTCTCAACTGCCCTTTGAAATGGCCTAGCAAACCGCTCAGTTCAAGGGCAGCTAGGGACGGGCAATAAATGCTGACCAGTCAGCAATACCCATGTGTTACAGAAACAGCTGGGAAAACTCTGCTTTCTCTCCACAGATGCTGCCAGATCTGCTGAGTTTTTTCAGTTATTTCTGTTTTTGTTTCTGATTATCCAATTCTTGCTGTTTATGGACATGAATTGCTTCAGTATCTGAGGAGTTGTACAACAAGCAGCACCCTTGAAACTAGCAAAAAAGCCCTGCCATACAACATCCTACACACTGTTGAAATTTAGAACTATAGAAATCACCAAATATGAATAGAATTGTAACAACAGCCAGAACTAAAGCAGTAACTAACTTGCAAGTAGTTAATGATCCCTATAAATAGTGCTACTGGGAGGTGGCCTTCCATGCTGTTTGACATGTGTTCAGCTGTCTGAGCTGAAGATGGGGGATCAGCTGCAGGAGGGAACTTCAAATGAGCAATAATGGCTCATGATCTGTCTGGTCTGATTATATCTAGCAGATGTTAAGCTCATGCATGTTTTTATATCTAGAAGTGCGTGTGGGGGATGCCATTTTAGAAATCTAAAGAACTCATGGCAAGCCTAAACAATTCCTAAAAGTCTGAATGGAGTACACAACTAATAAAGTCTAGGAGTTCAAACATGTAAAATCACTTAAAAAAGGGGCACTAATTAAAAGTCTATAAATAAAGCAAACAAAGCACTGGCATTTATTTCTGGACATATAGAAGTGAAAAGCAATAGTGTTTTGTGAATTTAAATTGAACTTTGGACCACGGACAATAGTTTTGCACATTCTGGTGTCAACCTTATAAAACAGATTTCCATGGTTACATAGGATCCCTAGAATGTGGAAACAGGCAACATAGAATCCCTAGAGTGTGGAAACAAGCCATTCGGGCCCATCAAGTCCACAATGACCCTTAGAAGAGCATCCCACCCTATCCCTGTAAACCCCACAGCTAATCCACCAACCTACACATCCCTGGATATTATGGACAATTTAGCCTGGTCAATTCACCTAACCTGCACATCTCTGGACTGTGGAAGGAAGCCAGAGAACCCAGAGGAAATCCACACAAACATGGAGAGAATGTGCAACTCCACACAGATAGTTGCCCAAGGTGGAATCGAATCTGGGTCCCTGGTACTGTGAGGTAGAAGTGCTAATCACTGAGCCACCCTGCCGCCCCTATTTCATATAAATTGCATTTTAATCTGAAAGGTTTTGCTTATTAGAAAAAAATGAACGAGTTGGGACTCTTTCTCTAAAAGAGAGCAGGAGGAGGGTTAACTCAAGAGAGGTTTTTAAATGCTGAAAATATTTGACAGGGTAAAGGCAGAGGTAGTCTTTTCACCTGTGCTTGAAGCCAAAATGGAGGCCAGAATATCTAATAAGAATGGGAAATTCCATAAGGGAATTCAGGAGAAACTTCTTTTCTCAGAAAATGGTCAGAATGTTTGTTTTAGATTACTTACAGTGTGGAAACTGGCCCTTCAGCCCAACAAGTCCACACCGACTCTCCAAAGAGCAACCCACCCAGACCTATTCCCCTACACCTAACACTATGGGCAATTTAGCACAGCCAATTCACCTGACCTGCACATCTTTGTGATTGTGGGAGGAAACCAGAGCACCCAGAGGAAACCCACGCAGACACGAGGAGAATGTGCAAACTCCACATAGACAGTTTCCTGAGGCAGGAATTGAACCCGCATCTCTGGCGCTGTGAGGCAGCAGTGGTAACCACTGTGGCACTGTGCCGCCCTTGAACCCACCATCAGAAGAAATGTTTGAAATGAATATCATAGCTGCATTTAAGAAGAGGCTAATTGAGCACATGAGGGACAAAGGTTACGCTGACGGGGAGGAGTATAGAAGCAAGTTTTTGAGGTCTATAAATACAGGTATTACTCAGTTGAGTTGAATGACCACTTTCTAAGCCGTATACTTTACATACTTCCATATAAAGTAAGTTATCTTTTCCAAATACAAAAATTGGATATGAATATTAATATATACATATATACTTCACTGACTTCCACGTATTCATTACTTCTAGCTCCAGTAGTTCAGGAATAGTCATGTTCCACACAGTGCTCTCTCAATTCTGTCTACATGAATTAAATTAAACTAGGCTAAACAGCACTAAACCTAATTTACCTAAGCAAATAAATCATATGATGAAGGCTCAATTTCCAATAAAAATATCTTTTGGTTATTTGAATAATAACTAACATCATTAATGCAGTATCCTTAGAATAGCAACTTCTATCTATTTTACTATGTAAGTAAATGAATCATGTGATTTCACAAATGGATATAAAAACCAAAACAGATGCTAAAGCATAGCAGCACATTTTAGGAAAGATGAGCAAATGCCTGATTGAAAAGATTGACAGGAATTTGTAAAGGGGAGAGAGTAAAGAAATGATGTTAGATTTTTGGTGACCAAGGATTTTGGAGGCGAGGAAAGAAGTTAAAATGTATGAAACAGGCAATATGGAGTCAGTGCAGATCATTGACAATACGTGTGATGGGTGTGAGATGTAATGAAGGGTAGGATGTATTTGGCTGTAATTTAGATGAACTGGAGATTATAGATGATGGAGGTTGGGATTCCAGAACTGACTTTGAAGAAGTGTTGTGGAAGGATGGCTAGCGTGCTAGAGTGTGGGATGTAGGATGGAGGTGGTGACACAGGTAGTAACAGGCAGACTTGTGAATCATTGAGTGGTCCAGCCTCAAAATGGACACTGAAATTTTGCCTGGACTGATTCAGACTTCTAAATAGATGGGAGGGAAGCAGACTTTATGGCAGGGTCCAGAAATGTTGGCTTCATTCTTTCTAATTCTCAGCTAAAATAAGGTTTGGCTCATTGATGACATAACATCAAATCAACAATCTGACAGTAAGGAGATGTTCATGGAGTTGGTCGATAGTCGTAGAAAAATGGCATAAAAACAGAGAGGTTCAGGGCTTCTCCTCTCTTTAATCTACCTGCTGCATTATAGTAATATTGTTTACAGTGTGTTAATTTTCATATTAATGCAAATAATTCCTAGCTTTACCTTTTCACCAATATGAAAGCAAAATACTCCTGGAAATTTGAAAAAGAAGTAGAAAATGCTGGGAAACTCTGCAGATCTGGCAGCATTTGTAGTTTCTGATGAAAGGTAACAGACTTGAAATATTGAATCTCTACAAATGCTGCTAGACCTACTGAGTTTCCCAGCATTTTCTGCTTCTTTTCAAATGTCCAGAAGTATTTTGCTTTCATATTGGTGAAAAGGTAAAGCTGGGAATTATTTGCATTGATATGAAAATTAACATACTGTAAACAATATTACTATAATGCAGAAAAAACATACAATGTGTCAAAGATTAGTGGAAAGTCAGAGGATTAGAAAGGCTTTAAAAATCAGCAAAGGACAACTTTAAAAAGCAATAAGCAGTGAAAGGAGGAAATAGGAGGGTAAACTAGCTAGAACATAAAAGATTGCAAGAGTTCTTTGAGATATATAAAAGGTAAGAGAGAGGCAAGAGTGGACACTGGAACACAGCAAAATGAGGTTGGCTAAGAAGTAATGGAGAACAAAAAAATGTCACAGGAACTGAATAGGTGAAAGGTCTGAAGATGGATAAATCACCCGGACCAGATGGACTTTACTTCATGGATTTGAAGGAGATTGCTGAGGAAATCGTGGAGGCATTGGTGGTGATCTTTCAGGAATCACTGGAGTCCAGGAGGGTCTCAGAGGTGTGAAAAAAGAAACACTCCTGTTTAAGGGGGGTTGTGGGGGGAGGCAAAAGATAAGAAATTATAGGCCTATTAGCCTGACCTTGGTCGTTAGTAAGATTTGAGAGTCCATTATTAAGGTTGAGACTGCGGAGAAATTGGAAATGTATGCTAAAATAGGGCTGAGTCAGCAGGGCTTTGTAAAGGGAGGGTCATGCCTGACAAATCTGTCATAATTCTTTGAAGAGGTAACAAGCAAGTGAGACAAAGGAGAGCCAATTTACATGATTTATTTGCATTTCTAGAAGGTCTTTGACAAGGTGTTGCACAGGTTGCTAAATAAGTACCCAGGGTGTTAGGAGTATGGCACAGACATGGATAGAGGATTGGCTGACTGGCAAATGGCAGAGAGTGGGGATAAGAACATAGAATATAGAACATAGAAGAATACAGCGCAGTACAGGCCCTTCGGCCTTCGATGTTGCGCCGATCCAAGCCCACCTAACCTACACTAGCCCACTATCCTCCATATGCCTATCCAAAATAAGGAAACCTTTTTTCACTATGGCAGCTGATGACTAGTGGAGTTCTGCAGGGTTCAGTGATGGGATACATTAACAATCTAGATGAAGGATTTGATGGCACTCTTGTTGTTTATAGATGACACAAAGATTGGTGGAGGGGCAGATAGTGTTGAAGAAGTGGAGAGGCTGCAGAAAACTTGGAAAGGCTCACAAAGTGGGAAATGAAATGGCAGATGGAATACAACGTGGGAAAGTGTGAGGTAGAATAGAGGTATAGACTATTTTCTAAACAGGGAAAAGCTTCAGAAAGCTGAAGCATAGAGGGACTTGGGAGTCCTGGTTCTGGATTCTTTGAAAGTTACCTTGCAGGTTCAGTTGGCAGTAAGGAAGGCAAATGCAGTGTTAGCATTCATTTTAAGAGGATGAGAATACAAGAACAGGAAGTACTACTGAGGCTGTATAAGGCTCTAGTCAGACTGCATTTGGAATACAATGAGCAGTTTTGGGCCTGTATCTAAGTAAGAATGTACTGCCCTTGAAGGGAGTTCAGAGGAGGTTTACAAAAATAATCCTGGAGATGCTTGTTATATCAGGACCAGTTAAGGACTCTGGGGTTTGTACTTGAACAAGTTTAGAAGGATTGTATTACTTACAGTGTGGAAACAGGCCCTTCGGCCCAACAAGTCCACACCGACCCGCTGAAGCGCAACCCACCCATACCCGTACATTTACCCCTTACCTAACACTACGGGCAATTTAGCATGGCCAATTCACCTGACCTGCACATCTTTGTGATTGTGGGAGGAAACCGGAGCACCCGGAGGAAACCCACGCAGACACGGGGAGAACGTGCAAACTCCACACAGTCAGTCGCCTGAGGCGGGAATTGAACCCGGGTCTCCGGCGCTGTGAGGCAGCAGTGCTAACCACTGTGCCACCGTGCCGCCCACGGGGGATCTGATTGAAAATTTCAGAATACTAAGTGGCCTGGATAGGGTGGACATGGAGAAGATATTTCCTTGAGTAGGAGAGGCTAAGATCTGTTGGGACAGGCTCAGAGTAAAGGGACAAACCTTTAAAACTGAGATAAGGAGGAATTTCTTCAGCCAGAGGGTGGTGAATCTGTGGAACTCACTGCTGCAGAGCACTCTGGAAACCGTCATTGAGTATATTTAAGACAGGTAGATAGGTTCTTAGTTATCAAGGGGATCAAGGGCGATGGGGAGAAAGCAAGAGAATGGGGTTGCAAAACATATCAGTCATGATCGAATGGCAGAGCAGACTCAATTAGCTGAATAGCCAAATCTACTTCTATATCGTATGATATGACATACTGAGGGTATTATTTTTTGGTCTTATCTTGACAATGCAGAAGTGGAGAGGATGCTTCCTCCATGGGAGAAGCCAGGAATAAGGGTCATTGTTTATAAATCAGGTGTTATCCATTTAAAACAGGGCAAATTAATATTTTTAAAAGATTGCTTGTCTTTCAAATTCTCTTCCTGAAAAGCTAGTGGAAGTGGAATTCTTGAATATTTTGAAGGCAAAAGTCAACAGATTCTTGTTGAAGAGTTGAAAAGTTAATTGGGTAGACAGGACTGCAGATTGGTGTTCCAATCGTATCAACCATGATATTATTGAATGATGGAGCAGACTTGAGGGGCTGAATGGCCTATTCTTCTCCTAAATTATATCTTTGAATGCAAGGGGATGAGTAAAGTTGATCATGGAAATTGTTCACAGTGATGAGTGATTTTGTAAGAGACTGTTCTTTCAAAATATATTCAGCCTGCAGAGATTCTGACATAGGTAAATTTTGCATCAGAGAGCAGCGGGAGCTGGGCGGAAGTGAGGGCAGAGTGCAAAGCCGGTCGGGAAGGTAAGTGATTGTTACTTGAGTAGGTGTGTTCTAGACCTACAAAGTAGGGCCTCCTCTAACCTAAATTAAAAGTCCACAGACTTGCCCCAAAAAGAGGGTTCAAGGAAGTTCCTGTGGATTGAAGAGTGAGGCTTTAGCTCAGGAGTCTTTGACAAGGAGGTTGAGTGAAGTGATTACGCCACAGTTGAAGAGGGTGAAGACATGACTGCCAAGCTGGTTCAGTGTGCTACGTGCTTGATGTGGGAGATCAATGACTCTGGTGTATCTGGCATGTATAAGTGTGGAAAGTGTGTGCACATTCAGCTACTGACAGAGCATATTGCAACACTGATGAAAGTTAGAACAAGGGAAGTCAAGTAAGACAACTGTATCAATGAGGCAGAAAACTCAGAAAGGGATCATGCTGTAAGGTTGAGTGAAATAGGAGTTGATGGGAAGGGTGAGGGCAGTTACAAATTAAAAATACTATACATGAATGCACGAAGCATTAGAAATAAGATGGATGAGCTTGAGGCTCTTTTGGAAATTGGCGGATACGATATTGTGGGGATAACTGAGACATGGCTTCAAGTGGACAGGGCCTGGGAAATGAATATTCAAGGCTACACGTGCTATCGTAAGGACAGGCTGACAGGCAGAGGGGGTGGGGTGGCCATGTTGGTAAGGGATGATATTCAGTCCCTTGCGCGGGGGGACCTAGAATCAGGGGATGTAGAGTCAGTGTGGATAGAGCTGAGAAATTC
The DNA here is from genome assembly GCF_037043375.1 of Chiloscyllium plagiosum. Taxonomy (NCBI): domain Eukaryota; kingdom Metazoa; phylum Chordata; class Chondrichthyes; order Orectolobiformes; family Hemiscylliidae; genus Chiloscyllium; species Chiloscyllium plagiosum. The sequence goes on along the minus strand of NW_028270147.1, from coordinate 57,687,738 downwards.
TAAGGGTAAAAAGACCCTCTTGGGAGTTATCTACAGGCCCCCAAACAGTAGACTGGATGTCGGATGTAAGTTGAATCAGGAGCTGAAATTGGCCTGTTGCAAAGATGTTACTACAGTTGTTATGGGGGATTTCAACATGCAGGTAGACTGGGAGAATCAGGATGGTATTGGGCCTCAAGAAAGAGACTTTGTGGAGTGCCTCCGAGATGGATTCTTAGAACAGCTGGTGCTGGAGCCGACCAGGGAGAAGGCAATTCTGGATCTGGTATTGTGCAACGAACCAGAATTGGTCAGGGACCTCGAAGTGAAGGATTCATTGGGAAGTAGTGACTATAATACAATAAGCTTCAATCTGCAATTTGAGAGGGAGAGGGTACAATCAGAAGTGACAATATTTCTGTTGAATAAAGGGAACTAGGAGCTATGAGGGAGGAGCTGGCCAAAGTTCAATGGTGCAATACCATAGCAGGGATGACAGTGGAGGAACAATGGCGGATATTTCTGTGTGTAATGCAGTAGATGCAGGATCAGTTCATTCCAAAAAGGAAGAAAGATCCTCGGAGGAGGCATGGGTGGCCGTGACTGACGAGGGAAGTTAAGAAACATATAAAGTTAAAAGAGAAAAAGTATAACATAGCAAAGATAAGTGGGAAAATGGAGGACTGGGAAGCTTTTAAAGAACAACAGAGGATTACTAAGAAGGAAATACGCAGAGAAAAAATGAGGTATGAAGGTAAACTGTCCAAAAATATAAAGGAGGATAGTAAAAGCTTTTTTAGGTATGTGAAAGGCAAAAAAATGGTTAAGACTAAGATTGGGCCCTTGAAGACAGAAACAGGGGAATATATTACAGGGAACAAAGAAATGGCGGAAGAATTGAATTGGTACTTCAGATCTGTGTTCACTGGGGAAGACACAAGCAATCTTCCTGAGGTAACAGTGACTGAAGGACCTGAATTTAAGGGAATTTATATTTGCCAGGATTTGGTGTTGGAGAGACTGTTAGGTCTGAAGGTTGATACGTCCCCGGGGCCTGATGGTTTACATCCCACGGTACTGAAGGAGGTGGCTCTAGAAATCGTGGATGCGTTGGTGATTATTTTCCAGAGTTCGATAGATTTGGGATCAGTTCCTGCAGATTGGAGGGTGGCTAATGTTGTACCACTTGAAAGGTGGGAGAGAGAAAGCAGGAAATTATAGACCAGTTAGTCTGACCTCAGTGGTGGGAAAGATGCTGGAGTCTATTATAAAGGATGAAATTACGACACAATTAGCATGGATTTGTGAAGGGGAAATCATGCTTGACTAATCTTCTGCAATTTTTTGAGGATGTAACTCTGAAGATGGACGAGGGAGATCCAGTAGATGTAGTGTACCTGGACTTTCAGAAAGCTTTTGATAAAGTCCCACATAGGAGGTTAGTGAGCAAACTTAGGGCGCATGGTATTGGGGGCAAAGTACTAACTTGGATTGAAAGTTGGTTGGCTGACAGGAAACAAAGAGTAGTGATAAATGGCTCCATTTCGGAATGGCAGGCAGTGACCAGTGGGGTACCGCAGGGATCAGTGCTGGGACCACAGCTTTTTACAATATATGTTAATGATATAGAAGATGGTATTAGTAACAACATTAGCAAATTTGCTGATGATACTAAGCTGGGTGGCAGGGTGAAATGTGAGGAGGATGTTCGGAGATTACAGGGTGACCTGGACAGGTTAGGTGAGTGGTCAAATGTATGGCAGATGCAGTTTAATGTGGATAAATGTATGGTTATCCACTTTGGTGGCAAGAACAGGAAGGCAGATTACTACCTAAATGGAATCAATTTAGGTAAAGGGGCAGTACAAAGAGATCTGGGTGTTCTTGTACATCAGTCAATGAAGGTAAGCATCCAGGTACAGCAGGTAGTGAAGAAGGCTAATAGCATGCTGGCCTTCATAACAAGAGGGATTGAGTATAGAAGCAAAGAGGTTCTTCTGCAGCTGTACAGGGCCCTGGTGAGACCACACTTGGAGTACTGTGTGCAGTTCTGGTCTCCAAATCTGAGGAAAGACATTCTGGCTATTGAGGGAGTGCAGCGTAGGTTCACGAGGTCAATTCCTGGAATGGCGGGACTACCTTACGCTGAAAGACTGGAGCGACTGGGCTTGTATACCCTTGACTTTAGAAGACTGAGGGGATCTGATTGAGACATATAAGATTATTAAAGGATTGGACACTCTGGAGGCAGGAAACATGTTTCCGCTGATGGGTGAGTGCCGAACCAGAGGACACAGCTTAAAAATACGGGGTAGACCATTTAGGACAGAGATGAAGAAAAAGTTCTTCACCTAGAGAGTGGTGGCTGTGAGGAATGCTCTGCCCCAGAGGGCAGTGGAGGCCGAGAACCTGGATTAATTTAAGAAAGAGTTGGATAGAGCTCTCAAGGATAGCGGAATCAAGGGTTATGGAGATAAGGCAGGAACAGGATACTGATTAAGGATGATCAACCATGATCATATTGAATGATGGTGCCGGCTCAAAGGGCAGAATGGCCTACTCCTGCACCTATTGTCTATTGTCTATTAATTAATTCACACCTTGTTATAGCTCAAACCGGACAAAAGTAAGGACTGCAGATGCTGGAGATTAGAGTTGAGAGTGTGGTGCTGGAAAAGCACAGCAGGTCAGGCAGCATCTGAGGAGCAGGAGGATCGACATTTTGGGCAAAAGCCCTTCATCAGGAATGAGGCCGTGAGCCACGGGGGTGGCGAGATAAATGAGAGAGGCTTTGGGGTTGGGGGAGAGGTAGCTGAGAGTGTAATAGGTAGGTGGAGGTGGGGGTAATGGGGATAGGTCAGAGGGGAGGGTGGAGCAGATAGGTGGGAAGGAAAATGGACAGGTAGGACATGTCATTAGGGTGATGCCGAGTTGGAAAGTTGGAACTGGGATAAGGTGGGGGAGGGGAAATTAGGAATCTGATGAAATCTACATTGATGCCGTGGGATACAGTCATTTACTGTATCCGTTGCTCCCGATGCGGTCACCTCTATGCTGGGGAGACAGGATGTCTATTTGCAAAGCACTTCAGAGAACATCTCTGGAACACCCGCACCAACTAACCCCACTGCCCCATGGCCAAACACTTCAACTCCTCCTCCCACTCCGCCAAACGCATGCAGGTCCTGGGCCTCCTCCATCGCCACTTCCTAACCACCCGACACCTGGAGGAAGAACGCCTCATCTTCCGCTTTGGGGCCCTCCAATCCCACGGCATCAATTTGGATTTCACCAGTTTCCTCATTTCCTCTCCCCCCCACCTTATCCCAGTTCCAACCTTCCAACTTGGCACTGCCCTCATGATCTGTCCTCCCTGCCCAACTTCCTTCCCACCTATCTGCTCCACCCTCTTCCCAGACCTGTCACCATTACTCCCACCTCCATCCACTTATCGCACTCTCAGCTACCTTCCCCCTAGCCCCACCTCCTCCCATTTATCTCACCACCCCCTCGGTTCACAACCTTATTCCTGCTGAAAGGCTTTTGCCCGAAACATCGATTCTCCTGCTCCTCAGATGTTGCCTGACCTGCTGTGCTTTTCCAGCACCATACTCATAGCTCAAACTGGAATGTATCAAAATGGAAGAACAGAGACAGACTATTGTTACAGTGGCTGTGCACATAATCTTAGCAAGATGATGAAAGAGATTGTTGCCTACTCCTCAGTGATCTAAACACTGCAAAATGAAAAATTGGGAGAGACAGGGCTTTATGGTATGTGTAACACTGATGAAAAAATGCCACTTACAGTTTCTGGTATATGTCTTTTAGGTGAATGACACATGTGAAAGCAATTCAGGTCACTAAATCGTCCATGTTAATTGGCTATCATTAGTCATATCATGGCTGAATAAGCAGAATATGAAATGGAGACTCAGTTCATGATAACAGCAAGCCCTCATTTAAATAGAGCTGGTGAACTGCCTTCTTCAATCAGTCCCCAGTGGAATCTTCCTAGAATCTGGATGAACACTCCGGGGCTACACAGCTGGCAGCAAAGTATTTAATCAGTGGAAAGGCTGGGGGTGTGGGGGATTGCTTTGAGGTCAACATAAATAAGCCAATCTTCCTTCCCATCTATCCGGTCCACCCTCCTCTCCGACCTATCACCTTCACCTCCACTTCCATTCACCTATTGCACTCTCAGCTACCTTCCACCCCCCCAGCCCCACACCCCCTACCATTTATCTCTCCACTCCTGAGGCTCCCAGCCTCATTCCTGATGAAGGGTGCCTGCCGAAACATCGATTCCCCTGCTCCTCAGATGTTGAATGACCTGCTGTGTTTTTCCAGCACCAAACACTCTCGACTTTGATCTCCAGCACCTGCAGTCCTCACTTTCTCCTTGCTGGTTTGTGATGCGGAGTGGTGCCAGCAACGTGGCTGCAATTCCTGCACTAGCTGAGGTTACTTTCCTTCTTAACCTCTCCCCTCCCCTGATGGGTGGTGACCTTCAGGTTAAACCACCATTAGTTGTCTCTCTCTCGTTCTCTAATGAGAGAGCAGCCTTATCATTTGGTAAAACTATGATGACTTTACCTTTATAACCCTCTACCAGTTGAAAGGCTAACCCTCTTCTGAAGCTCACTTAGACACACATGCAGACAAATAAACAAACCATTGCTGTTATGATTGAAGGTGAAAACTAGGAAAACAGTTAAATCACCTCAGTTCCCAGGGTTTGTTGAAATGATCCTTTCGATTGGCAGAACTTTCTGTTCTTCAATATCTCTTCACCAGGTCTTCTTCACTGTGTCACAGGGGGCACAGGCAATTGATATAATCACTGCAAAGTTACTGTTAGGGACTCTTGTGGCACTACCAACAATTGTTGTGGGAAAATAAATTGTCTTTCTTCAGGTTTTTCGCATTTCACTGACAGAATGTCACACCTTCCACTTTTGGAGAACCTTGTCTGCCAGTGTCATTCACACCCACAAGCCAATCAGCTTCCCAGGAGTCAGTCCAATAGTTTCCGTCAGGTTGAGCGTCTTTGTTCTCCACAGCTGGTATCGTTCCACAAGCCAATCACCTACTTGTTGCTAATTGGATCTCACTGAATACATAGTCTCTGGTCCTGGTTTAGCTACAATAATTTCCCCCACCATTGGAACAAAGCATTACTGTAAATACAATTTAAAATGAATATCAATAATTTGATTTTTAGAAATGCAGCAATTCTTGGTTTCAAATTTACTCCTTTCCCTGTTTGAGTCCATAATCAAAAATACAGAAAACTGAAAACAATGTCCATTATCAAAGGGTTGGTGATGATGGTACACAGCGTGTCGTGTGGTGGTGGCCCAAACAAATTTGTATGTTTAGGAGAGCACTCCTTCTGGCTCCAGGAAAGGAACTGAGATAGGTCCTGCTATAATAATAACTGTGGTTAAAATGCACATTACTATTACTGATTTCACGTACACCACGCTTTATAAATCAGAACTTATTGGTCTATCCATGCTAATTCCCAATTGCTTTGCATGTACAGCATCTCACTCCTATAAGACCAGAAGACATAGGAGAAGAATTTAGGCCATTCAGCCCAGCGAGTGTGCTCTACCATTCAAACATGGCTGATAAGTTTCTCAACCCCATTCTCCCGCTTTCTCCCCATAATCCTTAATCCGTTTGACAATCAAGAACCTATCTACCTCTGTCTTAACTATACTCAATCACCTAACTTCCACAGCCTTCTATGACAGTGAATGCCATACATTCACCACTCTCTGGCTGAAGAAGTTTCTCCTTATTTCCGTTCTAAAAGTTCTTCCCTTTACTCTAAGACTGCATCCTCTGATCCCAGTCTCTCCTACCAATGGAAACATCTTCCCAACATCCACTCTGTCCAGGCCATTCAGTATTCTGTAATTTTAAATTAAATCTCCCCTCCTCCTTCTAAACTCCATTGGGTTTGGCCCAGGGTCCTCAAATGTTCCTCGTATGTTAAGCTTTTCATTCCTGGGACCATTCCTAGCCTGTTGTTTCAAAAACTTGCTAGGCTTCCATAAAAATCTCCAATTAAACTCTGTATTGAAATAAATTTCAGGTAGTTAACAGCAGTAGTGATGTAATTATTATTACTGGAGTGCCAATAAATCTCTCTGGCCCAGAACACAAGCAGTTTGAACAGTGCAGCTTGTTCCATCAATTGATAGAATTTGTATGGCGCAACAAAAAGAGTTAAAATGTAAAATATGTATTCTTGAAGTTTTCTCATCCTTTACTCTCTCTCAAACCAATTTGACCCTAATTCACATTATTTGTTAATTATTCCTGTTTCTCAATTCTTAAGTCCTTGTAAGTCCAAGATTCAGAGGTCCCAGATACCCTGTTATTGCAGTTCTTGAGAGTTAAAATGTGGAAGTCTAAAAAAAAATTATAACTAACAAGTTACAATGCAAAATGGCCTGCTGCTGTAAAAAAAAGTTAAAAATACATATAATATAAACAGAATAAAGCCATTTGGCCTAACCAGTCAACACTGGCAATTAACTTTCATCTGAGCTCCTCCTATTCTTTATCTAACCCTATTGCCACAACCCTCTATTCCTTTTCTCATTAAGTCCTTATCTAGCTCCCCTGAAATTAAAATGTACTATTCATTTCATCTTCCTGTGGAAGTAAGTTTTACTTTTGTGCTACTGTCTGGATAAAGAATCTCCTTTGATTTCCCAATGAGGTTCTTGAATACGGTGGCTCAGTGGTTAGTACTGCAGCCTCACTGCGCCAGGGACCTGAGTTTGATTCATGCCTCAGGTGACTGTCTGTGTGGAGTTTGCACATTCTCCCTGTGTCTGCATGGGTTTCCTCCCACAGTCCAAAGATATGCAGGTCAGGTGAATTGGACATGCTAAATTGCCCATAGTGATAGCTGCATTAGTCAGGAGTGAACATAGGCTAGGGGAATGTGTCTGGGTGGGTTATTCTTTGGAGGGTTGGTGTGGACTTGTTGGGCCGAAGGGTCTGATTCCACATTGCAGGTAATCTAATCTAATACTATTGTATATTGATGATGCCTAGTTTGCTTCATCCCCACAAATAGAAACATTCTCTCTGTGCCACCCTATTAAAATCTTTCGTCACATTAAATACCTTTATTAGGTCCCCCCTCAGCCATCTCTTTTCAATGGAAAAGTGGCTTGGCCTTTCACAATAACTATAATCTTAACAGTTTTGGTCTTGTTGTAAGTCTTTGTTGTATCCTTTCCAATGACTTTACATTCATTTTTATAATATGGTGACCACAGATAACACAATGTTCCAAGACATCGTTCCACGTTGTAGAGCTGTTAACAAATTGGAAACCAGCAACTCTTGCATACACTGCACTTGGTGACCATGCTGGTGTTATTTTATTCCTCATTTTCTCATGGGATGTGGGAATTGTTGGCAATTTGTTGCCTATTCTAATCTCTTTGAACTGAATGGCTTGTTTGGCCATTTCCATAAGTTGCTAAGGATAAACCAGCCTGCTGTAGCTCTGGAGTTATACATAGGCCAGACCAACTAAGGATGCCCAATTTATTTCTCTAAAAGCCATTAGTAAACCAAATGTGTTTCAAAACAAATCAAATAAAGTTTTGTAGTCACCAAAATGTTTTCAATTCCAAATTTATTAATTTGGTTCATTATTTGAATCCATGTCACCACAGCATTAGCCTATGTCTATTAGCCCTTGTCATGAGACCACCAATGCTCCATTGCAGGGGCCCAGGAGGAACAGAAATCATTGTTGCCCTCAAACCTAGCTGCAGCTGAAATATGGTGATAAACTTAAAGTGTAGCTGTGCTTATGGTAATTCAAATTCTGTTGACTAATATTAAATATCAATTTATTTCTACAATGATTTCTGGGTACCACTAGCACTACCTACAGAGATGGTTCAATAGGATAATGTTAACAATCATTTGTCATTTTAAGACAATTTTAATGCCTCCAGCAACTAAATGTTAAGATGCATTCAGTATCATTTTCAGACTGGACTTAGCAGAATACTTCAAAATGAGCTAATTTAATTAACATGCATAAAATCTAGCCTTAATTTATATGTTCAAACCTAAATCTGTAATGTATAATGTATTGATAAAAAATGGGACAGGTTTGGTCAAATGTCCTCCAACTAATAGAAGCTATTGTTCTTTACAGTCCTGTGGGGCTGGATTATCCTCCTGGTCAAAGATTTCCAAACAAGATTGTTTTGTGATTTCATACTTCTTATCACCTACTGCTATTTATCAACTCTGAGTTTGAAGAACATGGGAACAATCTCCAATCCACAGTCTGGAGTCCATAACTGAGGTTACACTTATTTACAACACTGACAGAGAGCTGCACTGCTGGAGGTGCTCTGTTTTGGATGAGATGTTCCTAGGATTCATCTGCTCTCTCTCAATCAGATAATTTCTCATGACTCTCTTCAATGAAAAATAAGGGAATTCTCTATTGGTGTTCTTGCTAATATATTTTCTTGAAGCAACATCTAAAACACAAAATTATCTGATTGTTTTCTGTGGCAATGAGCTCTGTGAAAATTGATTTTCAAATTGTCCTGCAGGATAAAAATGACTACAATATATACATGTGCTGCCAGATCTGCTGAGATTTTGCAGCTATTTCTGTTTTAGTCTCTGAATTCTAGCATCCGCAGTTCTTTCAGTTTTTTTTTACATATTCAAAGCACTTGTGCCCTCGGGATGTGAAAGGCACTATTATAATCAAAAAAATGTTCATGCTCCGTCTTATTAAATGGTACTGTTGCTTGTTCCGATTATGCCTTTCAGAATAATTCTCTTCACACTGAAAAGCAATCTCTCAACAGCAAGAATGGTGGAGACAGCCTCCTGCGCAAAGTAAACAGCCACAGGCCAATGAAAATAGGTGAATACAGGATTTTCTTCACCATAGCTTTGCCTGGATGATGTTTTATACGTATAATGGATACTGCACTGAACTCAGCACTGGAAACAATTCAAATATCAAGCAACACTACTATTAAAATTAGAAAATGAAGAATAATTTGGAAATTTAAGTAAATATTTTTCACTCTGAACTAATCATCTTTTTTGGAATAAGTTATCATGGAAGGTCATTTCTGTGGATAGTATAAATAGGTTTAAAGAACATTTATATGTCTCTGTAGAAAGAGTAGCAATGATAGATCTTGGAAGCTGGTTCATAGCTGGGGATGGCATTTATCAAAATGGACAGGGTTTCCGCAACCAGTGGTCTTTTCTGTGTATTATTTCATTTTCACTGGCATTCAAGAGACATTGAAATAAACTGGCAACACCCATTAAACAACAGCAAGTGATTTTCAATTTCAACTCAGGTTAGTGTGCAGGTTGTTGTCCACTGTGGTTGGAGCATTCTTATTTATGGATTCCATATTCACCAACAGTATTGGTCAGCTTATTGTATAACTAAGACACAGGTGCCAATTGCTGATAAATTAATGAAGTGCGTTCAAGAAATGCTGTTGATTGATGGTCAGGGTTAAATTAATGAAAATCACCTCGTGTCCTTAGATTTTACACTGTTACAAATTAAATTTGTGATGGTGTCTGCTCCTTTCACGCTCCTTAACAAGTGTAAAATGACTCTATTAAAGAGAAACAACTGTGCATACTCTACTACGCCGACCTTCATGTCAGCTTTAGAGAGTGGAGGGAGCGATCCAAGTGCAATAAAATAGCAAGAGTTGGTACAGAGCTGAGCTATTAAGCATTATTGGCTATAGACAAAATAAAAGTTTACAAGAGTGACAAGAGCTATAGAGTCATACAGCATAGAAACAAGCCTTTCAGCCCACCATGTCCTTGCCAACTAACATACACCAAATTACAGGAATCCTATTTACCTGCAAGCCATGCCAATGAGTTGTTAATGTGGAGCAAGTATTAGCAGTATTAAGGTCACATGCTATATATATTTACCTTGAAAGAGTACAGATAAATTTCACTAAAAGTGAGCACATCTGGGGAGAAATTCAACATTATTTTTCTGTTTTTTGGATGTTAAAAACAGTATAGGATTTAAACTTTGAGTTATTATTACCTATGCCCACTGGTCCCTCTGAAGCATGTTAGCTGTCAACTGAAAGTGGATGCCTGATGTTGTGCATACCTCCTTCTAAAAAATAGAATGAAGGCACATTTCATGTGTAAACAGACATCCTACATGTTGGCAGAAATGGTCACATGTATGTTCAGCCCAGTCATCAAATTTTGTGCAGCTGAAGCTGCAATGGCACAACAAATGGCCAAAAAAATCTATTTTAAAGTTGCATTTCTGCAGAATGGACAGAAACTGGAGAGCTCCCTCGAGTTCTGCAAAGCTAGAGACTGTATAGGCTGTGGCAGGGCCAGATCAGTTCCTTTTTACTTCACCTCACATGTCTTGGCTCAATATCACAAGCAATTGAATTGCTCAGGCCCTGAGTGACCAACTGAAACAGTGTTGCGTGAATTAAAATAGCTGCAAGCTTGAATGTAAATGTGATCTATGCCAAATTATGATTGGGTCTGATACGAACAATAAATAACTTTGTTGATAGGTACAGGTACTATTTCTTGGCAATGTAGGTAGGAGCGAACTGCAACAGAAATAGAAACAGTTGGGGTATCACGCAAAGAAGGTGAATCTGGAATTTGGAAAGGATCCTTTGCTCACTAATATCAGTGGCAACTCCTCTATTTACTTGAGAAAGATCTATGTGGAAACACATCCTCTCAGTTCTAAGGTCAGGTATGTGAAATTTAATTGATGTGATCTGCATTGTATAGTCAGGCAAAAAACACTAAACATGACTTCAAACCTTTTTAACCAGAAGACCTATCAGCCCAGGTCATTTTGTACAATCATTCATCAGTGATGACCAACTCCAGCAAGGTCAGCAGTTTGTCCATCCCTAAAATTACTGCAAAGGTGAATTTTTGTCATGAACTTCTGCAATCTATGTGATGGAATATACCCTCAATGCTGTTAGGTAGGAGTGGCAGGATTTGAACCCAGTGCCATTTAATGATTGGTCATAGTTCAAGATGGAGATTATGAATGATGTGGAGGGAAAGTTTCAGCTGATGGAGTTTTCATATCGGTATTCTTCTATGCAGCAGAGGTTGGGGTTTCCAAGGTGCTATTGAGGAAGCCTTTGTAATTGCCAAAATATACCTTGCATATAGTAAATATTGCATAATGTAATGATTCTAATATTCACATCAACTCCACCCATTCTACTAATGATACACAGAATCTGTGGGTGAAGTCAAAGAGTTTCATTCTAGCTTCTCAGGGAGCCCAGATGTCCCTGAAGTAATAATAATTATTGCAATCATGTAATAAACCTTAATGATATCTAAGAATGGTGCCTCTTCTGTAGATATTCTACCATCACCCACTACACTTCATTAGCTAGCTCCCTGAAACAAATGAAAGACAAAGATTGTTGTCAATGAACTAATACAAACAATCCTTAGCCAGTATCACCGCTAGTTATCGTCAATTTCCCAGAAGTCCACAGGGCTGCAATCTTGCCTTCGGCAAGGGTCAGGTCAAGAAGACGGGACCTCATGGTGACCACAGTGTGGGAATTGAACTTGTGTTGTTGGTCTCATTCTGCATCCTGAGCAGCTGTCCAGTCAGTTGGGCTGACCGATTCCTGTGCTACCATTGCTAGGTGACGGTTGATCATCTGGGAAAATACCACTGCACTCATTGCTGCAATGGAAACAATGAATGCCATGATGATGGATAAGGTGCCATCATGCAAGGCACTTTGGTTTGGAATGTGTCAAGTTTCTTGTGTATTGTTGGAGCTGTACTCATCCAGCCAAATGTATAGTGTTTCATCATGCTCCTAACTTGGGCCTTCTATACGGTGAACAAGTTTTGAGGAGTCAGGGCATGAGTTACTTACCACAGAATTCCTAGACTCTGACCTGCTGCTGTAGCCACAGTATTAATATAGTGGATCTAATTATGTTTCTGGTGACCCTGAAGAGATTGCTCTCGGGGAATTCAGCAATAGTTATTCCAGTGACCTTCATGTGGGGATGATTAGGTTATTTCTCATGGAGATGGGCATGTCTAGTGCATGTGTGATGTGAATGTTACTTAAACTAATGAGACCCTAGGATGGGGAGGGTAGTGGAGTGAAGTGGGTCCAAAGTGATACTGAAAAAGGAGATAGATCTGAGGCTGGTATAGTCGATAAGGGCAGCAAGTTAAATAGTCAAGGCTGGCAAGAGCATACAAAGAATGAGGCAAGAGTGATAAATTAAACTGCATTTATTTCAATACAAGAGACCTGACAGGTAAGGCAGATGAACATTGTTGTAACATGGGACTGGAACATCATAGCTATTACAGAGATGTGGCTCAGGGAGGAGCAGGACTGCTATCTCAATGTCCCAGGGTATTGATCCTATAAGAAGAATAGAAAGGGGGGCAAAAGAGGAGGGTGCTTCGTCTTCTGGTTTAGGATAACATTATGGTTGGACTTAGGGAAGATATCCCTGCAAGAATTTCCAGTGACGTTTTATGGGTGGAACTGAGAAATAAGGAAAGGATGATCACTTTATTAGTATTGTACTATTGTACTCCCAATAGTCAGCAGGAAATTGAGAAGCCAATATGTAAGGAGATCTCAAATATCAAATGATCCCAACATAAACTGGGACTGCCATTGTGTTAAGGGTTTTGGATGGAGAGGAATTTATTAACTGTGTACAAGGAAATTTTCCTATTTAATATATGGATATACCTATTAGAGAAGGAGCAAAACCTGACCTTCTACTAGGTGATAAAACAGGGCAAGTGACTGAGGTGTCAGTGGGGGAGCACTTTGAGGCCAGCGATCATAATTCACTTAGTTTTAAAATAGTTATGGAAAAGGACAGACCATATCTAAAAGTTGATGTTCTAAATTGGAGTGAGGCCAATTTTGACATTATTAAGCAGGAACTTTCAAAAGTTGATTTGGGGAGGCTGTTGGCTGATAAAGAGATAGTTGGAAGGTGGAAGGCCTTCAAAAGTGAGATAATGAGAGTTCAGAGACAGAATGTTCTTGTTGGTGTGAAGAACAAAGCTGATAGGTGCAAGGAATGCTTGATGACTACAGAAATTGAGGCTCTGGTGAAAAAAAAGGAGCCTTATGGAGGATATGGACAGTTGGATCAAGTAAATTCTGAGAGGAGTATAAGGGTAATACAAGTAGACTTAAAAGGGAAATCAAGAAGGCATAAAGGGGACCTGAGATAGCTTTGGAAAATAGGGTTAAGGAGAATCCAAAGACATCTTACAAATACATTAAGGGCAAACGAGTAAGTAGGAAGAGTATAGGGCCCCTTAAAGATCAACAAAACTGTCTACATGTGGAACCACAGGAGATGGATGACATCTAAGTTATTATTTCACATCAATATTTGCCACTGAGAAGGACATGGAAGCTGGGCAGCTTGGAGAAATAAACAGTGATGTCTTGTAAAGTGTCCATATTACAGAAGAGGGGGTGCGGGAGGTCTTAAAATGCATCAAGGTGGATAAATCAGAACCAGATCTGTTGTATCCCAGATTTTGTGGGAAGCTAAGGAAGAAATTGCTGGACCCCCTGCTGAGATATTTATATAATTGACAGCCACAGATGAGGTGCTGGAAGACTGGAGGTTGGCTAATGTGGTGCCACTATTTAAGAAAGATGGTAAGTAAAAGCCAGGGAAGTATAGACCAGTAAGCCTGACATCAATGGTGGGTAAGCTGTTGGAGGAGATTCTGGGGAATAGGATTTACATGCATTTTGAAAGGCAAGGAATGATTAGGGATAGTCAACATTGCTTTGTGCTTGGGAAATTGTGTTTCACTAACTTGACTGAGTTCTTCGAAGAGGTAACAAAGAAGATTAATGAAAGTAGAGCAGTAGACATTGTCTACATGGACTTCAGCAAAGTGTTCAACAAGGTTTTGCATGGTGGACTGGTTAGCAAAGTTAGATCACATGGAATCCAGGGACAGCTAGCCAACCGGATACAAAATTGTCTTGAAGGTAGGAGACAGAGGATGCTGCAAGGTTTGGTGCTGTGTCCACTGCTTTTTGTGATTTATATAAATGATTTGGATGTGAACACAAGAGGTATGGTTAGTAAGTTTGCAGTGTAGTGGACAGTGAAGAAAGCTACCTCAGATTACAGCGGGATCTTGATCAGATGGGCCAATGGGCTGAAGACTGGCAGATGGGGTGTAGTTTAGATAAATGCGAGGTGTTGCATTTTAGTAAGGTGAAACAGGACAGGAATTATATAGTTAATGGTTGGGCCCTGGGAGTGTTGCTGAACAAAGAGACCTGGGGCTGCAAGTGCATAGTTCCTTGGCAGTGTAGTTGCAGATAGATAGGGTGGTGAATAAAGCATTTGGCATGTTTGCTTTCATTAGTCAGTGCACTGAGTACAGGAGTTGGGATGTCATGTTGACGCTGTACAGGATATTGCTGAGGCCACTTTTAGAACACTGTGTTCAATTCTGGTCTCCCTGCTATAGAAAAGATGTTAAATTTGAAATGGTTTTGAAAAGAATTACATGAGTGTTGCCAGGTTTGTAGAATTTGAGCTACAGGGAGAGGCTGAATAGGCAAGAGCTTTTCTCCCCGGAGCATCAGAGACTGAGGGGCGACCTTATAGAGGTTTATAAAATCACGAGAGGCATGGATTGGTTGAATAGCCAAGGTCTTTTTCCAAGGCTGGGGAGTCCAAAACTAGAGGGCATAGGTTTATTGTGAGAGGGGAAAGATTTAAAAGAGACCTAAGGGGCAACTTTTTCACACAGAGGGTGGTGTGTGTATGGAATGAACAGCCAGAGGTGGTATTGGAGCTAGGTACAACTGCAACAATTAAAAGACATCTGGATGAGTGGATGTAGGCTTGCTCACTGAGCTGAAAGGTTCATTTCCAGACATTTCATTACCCTACTAGTGGACCTCATACAAAGCAATGCTGAAAATTCCTGCTTTCTATTTATATGTTTGGGTTTCTTTGGGTTGGTGATGTCATTTCCTGTGGTGATGTCATTTCCTGTGGTGAAGTCACTTCCTGTTCCTTTTCTTAGAGGGTGGTAGATGTGTTTGTTGATAGAGTTCTGGTTGGAATGCTGTGCTTCTTAGAATTCTCATGCATGTCTTTGTTTGGCTTGTCTTAGAATGGATGTATTGTCCCAGTCATAGTGGTGTCCTTCCTCATCCGTATGTGAGGATACCAGTGAGAGAGGGTCATGTCTTTTTGTGGCTAGTTGGTGTTCATGTATCCTGGTGGCTAGTTTTCTGCCTGTTTGTCCAATGTAGTGTTTGTTACAGTCCTTGCATGGTATTTTGTAAATGACGTTAGTTTTGGTCATTGTCTGTATAGGGTCTTTCAAGTTCATTAGCTGCTGTTTTAGTGTGTTGGTGGGTTTGTGGGCTATCATGATGCTAAGGGGTCTGGCAGTCATTCCTGAGATGCCTTTGATGTAGGGGAGAGTGGCTAGGGTTTCTGGATGTGTTTTGTCTGCTTGTTTGGGTTTGTTGCTGAGAAATCGGCGGACATTGTTCATTAGATGCCCATTCTTTTTGAATACACAGTATAGGTGATTTTCCTCTGCTCTGCGTAGTTCCTCTGTGCTGCAGTGTGTATTGGCTCGTTGAAATAATGTTCTGATGCAGCTTTGTTTGTGGATGTTGGGATGATTGCTTCTGTAGTTCAATATCTGGTCTGTATGTGTTGGTTTTCTGTAGACGCTGGTTTGAAGTTCCCCATTGGTTGTTCGCTCGACTGTGACATCTAGGCATTGCAGTTTGTTGTTGTTTTCCTCCTCTTTAGTGAACTTTATGCAGGTAAGGGTATTATTGATGGTCTTGAAGGTTTCCTCTAACTTGTTTCGTTTAGTGATGACAAAGATCTCGAAACTCACTAATCTGGATGAGTATATGAATAGGAAGGGATATGGGCCAAATGCTGGCAAATGAGACCAGGTCAGTTTAGGATATCTGGTTGGCATGGATGAGTTGGACCGAAGGGTCCGTTTCTATGCCGTATACCTCTATGACTTTAACTTCCAAATAGACTGAACACTGAGCAATCATCTGTGAACATTTCCACTTCTAACTTTACAATGGAAGGATGTTATTGATAGAGATTATGCAGAAGTGGAAGGGTCAAGAACACAAGCCAGGACTTACATCCTGGAACTGAAACGATTGGTCTCCAACAATCAGAAATCTCTTTGTTTGTGCTAGGTATGACTCTGAACGTTGGAGAATTTTCCAATTTCCATTGACTCTAGTTTTTCCAATTGCTCTTTGATGCCATACTCAGTTCAATGTTGCCTCAATGTCAAGTGTGTACACTGTTTTCTCATCTCTCTCATTTTGATATTTTGTCCATGATGGGACCAAGGTTCTAATGAGGTTGAGAGCTGAGTGACCTCCAAAGTGAACATCAGTTAGAAGGCTTTTTGTCAGGAAGTACTACTTAATTGAAGTCTGAATGAGATCTTTGACCATCTTCATCACAACTCTATCTGAGGAATCGGCTCTCCATGCAAATTACCTCTAACAATTGTTGCTGTCCTATCTGGGTGGGAAGTTTCAAAAATATGGCAAAAAAATTAACATGAACTCAGTCTGAAGCAAAATAACATTGAGTATTTGTCTCAGATTTCACATTCACTTTGATTTTTCTCATGTGTAGGTTATCTTTTCAGATTTGCCTGAAGGCAGATCTGGAGATGAGCACGGTGGGAAACTTAGATATGCTGAGCACTAGCATCCCAGTGTCTCTGCCTCAGCCTCCAGGATTGCCCGGAGCATAAATAAACAGTACTCGCAGGGAGGTATACAGGATTTTTACAGAACATATATATTTGAGACAGTTCCAAATGCAAGCTGATAACCAGAATGGTAAATCTGCAAGAATACAATACCTTTATTAGAAAAGAAACTGAGCTGATCTCCTGTGATAATAGAGGAAACTGACTCTCTCTCGTGCACAAGGAGGGAAATGTAGAAGGGAGACAGAAAGAAGAAGTGCAGTGAAGGGAGGTGAGCGATATATGAAAAGAAAAGGTAGTCCGAAACACTGAAACAAGAGAAAGTCTATCAGTCCCTTTTACCTCTCAGTTATTCACATAGACCATGGTTGATTTATTCTTCAACTCCATTTATTCTCCTTGGATTCACAGGGCTTGATAAGCTACCTATAAAAACCAGTCTTGACCTCAATTATACCACTGTCATGACCTTTCGGGGCAATCTATTCCAGATCTCCATTATCCTTGATGTGAAAATGATGCTTCCTGATTTCGCTCCTGAATGGGCTAACTGCAGCATTAAGTTTATGCTTCCTTGTTTTGGATTTGCCCAGCACTTCCCTGCCTCTGTCCTGTTAAAACTTGCCCTAATTAGCACATTTGTGTCATTAATAAGGTATACATCAAATTGTTCTGAACCTAAGCCAAGTGATAAAAAAAGTTCTAATTTATATTATATAAGATAATCAGAGGGTCAGATAGGGTGGACAGTGAGAGCCTTTTTCCTCGGATGGTGATGGCTAACATGAGGGGACATAGCTTTAAATTGAGGGATGGACAGATGTCAGACGTGGCTTTTTTACTCAGAGTAGTAGTAGGGGTGTGGAACCCCCTGCCTGCAATTGTGGTCAACTCACCAACTTTAAGGGCATTTAAATGGTCATTGGATAAATATATGGATGAAAATGGAATAGTGTAGGACAGATAGGCTTCAGATTGCTTCCACAGGTCGGTGCAACATTGAGGGACGAAGGGCCTGTACTGCACTGTAATGTTGCATGTTCTATATGTATTACAGCGATTAGTCATGAATTTTGCATGATAGAATTAAGAAGGTTTTAAAGTTGGTTTTTCTGCAACTGCCAAATAATGAGATGTAGCTTTAAGGTAGAACATGTGAACTGAACTGGAGCTAACATATATTGGCACTTTGAGGTCCAGCTCGTCTAGCTTAAATTAAAGCCAAGCTACAATATTATTGGCCATGCAGATGACTTGAAGACTGTACATTCAGAACCTTTAGTTAAAAGGTACATAGTAGATCAGTCAGAGTCATGGCTGGAAGAATGGTCTGAGGACCAGATAATCTGTGAACCTAGGAGATACAAATTAAAGTCAGATTGTTGTGGGGATGCAAGTAGCACTGTTCCAATTGGTCAAGAGTTGTAAGGTTAGAAGTTATTAGTTTTGTCATAGCTGTGCAGATGATAGGAAAAAAACTGTAAAGAGAACAGCTCCAATTTAAAATCTGTGGCCTGAAAGAAACCTCAACATTAAGTCTTAAAAATACATCGAAGTGGAAAACACAGTAGATAGCCATCTGTTAACATGGGCTGGTTCAAAGTCTACTGAACTACATTATCATAGCATCAATCACAAAAGAATTTTGACTAACCCTTGGAAAATACAATCAGTCCTTCTAAAGATGTGAGCATTCAAAACCTCCAGGAGAACAAAAGACAGAAAAGGACCTCAACATAATTATCTTATTTGTCTGGTGGAAAAGTGGCTAATTTTACTTTAACATAAAAATAATAATGTATCTGTAAGGTTTTTGCACCTGCCAAGGTCATCACTTGTCAAAGAACACTAGGGTGGGGCATTTCTCAGGAGGCAAGTTAGGAGTAGGGCAGTTGTTACAAAGTTAGAATTTACACAAGGCATTGCAAATCAATGGATATTTGTCACAGACTAAGGGTTTCAAGAATCCAGTATTTTGTTTAGTTAGTAAGGCCTTTTGTGGTAGTGTTTCTGCTTTTGAGCCAGAAAGCCTGTGTGCAAGTCCCATCTTCTCCAGGGGTGTGCCTGAATGGGCTGATTAAAAGTATCTATGCTTAGAACGGATGGATAGTCAGCGTCTTTTTTTCAGGGTCAAAATGTCAATTACTAGGGGACACAGATTTAAGTTAAAAGGGGGAAAGTTTAAAGGAGATGTGAGAGGCAAGGATTTTACACAGAGGGTGGTAAGTGCCTGGAATGTGCTGCCAGGGGAGATGGCTAAAATAGCAACATTTAAGAGGCATCTTGATAGATACATAAATGGATAGGGAATAGAGGGATACAGACTGTGTAGAGGGAAAAGATCCTTAGTTGAGAAAAGTGTTATCTGTCGGCACTGTCTTGGTTGTCCGAAGGCCATGTTCCTATGCTGTATTGCTCTTTGTTCTTTGTTCAAAGAAACTTCCAAATAGCTGAAGTAAAAGCAGAAAATGTCTTTCTAAAAGATGATACAGAAGTTGATAAATGCACACAGCAGGGCAGTGCATATCTGAAAGAAAAGTCTGGTTAATGATTCAAATGAAATATGTCATCCGAGTTGCTCCTGCTTCCACCTAATTTTTAACTTTAGTACTCAACAGCATTTTCTTTTATTAATACAAACATCTAAATGTTTGACTCTCTTAAATTAATTACATAATATAAGAGAAAACTTACAGTTGACTGTAATGTGGACTGTTCGTGTATCTGGAGACGACACATCGTTGTTTGCGAGACATTCATAGTTGCCAGCCTGGTCCCGAGTAATGCCAATAATCTCAAGGTACTCGCCTTCACTGTCAAAATCTTTTGCTGAAATGTAATAACATAATGTTAAAAGATCAAAATCTATTTGACTGTATGACTTACAATATGAGATTGATACTTCATTTTATGCACATTAATAGGAGCATTTAAAAATACTAGCATCCTGTACTGACTGATCATAGACTGACAAGGAACACATTAAATAGAAAAATCAAGCACTTTCTACATCTAAGACAAAATGGTATAAGCATGCTCTATTTAACTATTACTTCTACATATCTTTTAACCTTGTGCACATTTTGTCACCCTCGACCATTTCTGTAATTGAGTTCACAGACCCTTCTACAAACAATATTTATTTTGTCTTTAGACTCTTGTACAAATCTGTTAGTCTGACATTAACTAAATACACTGACAGCAAAATAGGTTTTCTTCTCTCAGGAGGTCTTAGTCATGTTACCTATCATCTAGATTTGCACGTGCATAGAATATTTATGTACAATTGCACTTTTAAATTTCTTAATGAGTGCAAAGCAACACTCTTATGGATGGCTGACAAATATATTGAATATAATTCCATAATCCATGAAGTTCCAAGTTTCAATCACTCATCTGTGCTGAGTTATTTGTATCAGTTACAGTTACAGAAGGGGTAAATCCTTGGTTCTTGCTGCAGTTAACTCCTGTTGGAAACTACATGCATTTGATCTTTGATTTTTGCCGAACAGTTGCAAGCTGTGAATGATTATTGAAAAACTGACATGGACTGTAAGGTACAGCAGAATTGCCAGCCTCCCCTCCCCTCCACAACCTCCTGCAACCTACCACCTTCCCCCTCCCCACTTCTTAAATCCAACATCAAATACTAATCAAAATATGCAATTCGCCACATCTGGCTGTTTCTGGTTACTGGCTAATGCACTGGACCACTGTGCTTTAGAGAAGGAGGAGACATTGCCCAGAATTTGTGTTAGATTGGCTACAATTGTTTTTATTTCTCACACGAGATTAATTTTGTGACTTGTTGTTGCATTGTATCTGGTTAAAAATAAGCTATCAAAATTGTGCTTATTTATCTTTTCTTAGCAAAATAAGGGTCTCAGCAGACATATCCATGCCAAGAAATGGCAAACTCATGGACTGTTATTGATGAACATCAAATACTGGAAGATTGTAGTTAAAAATCACACAGCACCAGGTTATAGTCCAACAGGTTTATTTGGAGGCACTAGCATTCAAAGTGCTGCTTCTTCATCAGGTGGTTGTGAAACAGGATCATAAGACACAGAATTTATAGCGAAAGATTACAGTGTCATGTAGCTGAACTGACATATTGAACAAATCTAAGTTAAGTCTTTCATCTTTTAGAATGGGTTTGCTAGTTTTGGTTCATTAATATGTAAATCCCAGAACTTCTTTTAAGATAGCATTCTCAAGATAACTTCAGGTTTTATAACAAAGGGTGCCATTTCAGCTCAGACAATACATTAAGGGTGTGAGATTACAGTCTGTCTGTATTCCAGTCTTGAGTCAGACTGGTTCTATTTCTATAGTCGAATTTTCAAGATATTACATGGATTGACTGCATGTAGGTTATGCATTTTTTGAGCAAACTAGAATGTACATGCAAATATAATTCTGCAAATATAAATTCACCCCATAAACTTATATGTGCGTGTGCATGCAGGAGAGAGAGACAGAGTGAGTGTGTGCATGTCAGTGTGAGTGCATATGAGAGAATACACGCTTGCGTGTGTGCAAGCTTGGCAAGTATGTGTGTGAGTGTGATTGGGTATAAGCCTGTGAAAGGGTGAGATGAGTTTCATCCCACCATCAGACCCACCATGGACTATCCTTTAGTACCAGTCGCATTGTTGGACACATGTGTCTCCATCAAGGATGGGCACCTCACTCTACCACAAACACATGGATGTGACACTTCTCTGGCTTCCCCTAAACATATTAAAACAGACATCCCCTACAGTCAAGCCTTCATCTGGTCAGATGAGGAGGAATGTGATGGACACTTGGAAGTACTCAGGGATGCCCTCATAAGAACAGGGTATGATGCTCAACTCATCAATCACCAGTTCCGACATGCCACAGTGAGAAACTGTAATGACCTCCTCAGGAGACAGACACGGGTTGCAACCGATAGGGTACCCTTCGTTGTCCAGTACTTTCCAGGAGCCGAGAAATTGTGCCATGTTCTTTGCAGCCTGCAACACATTATCGATGAGGATGAACACCTTACCAAGGCCTTTCCTATACTTCCACTTCTCAACTTTAAACAACCACCAAACCTTAAACAGATCAATGTTCACAGTAAACTGCCCAGCTTTCAGGACAATATCAACCACAACACTGTACAACCCTGTCACAGCAACCGCGGCAAGACCTGTCAGAGTGTCAACATGGATGCCATCATACATTATTGTGAATTTATATTTGCAGAATTATATTTGCATATACATTCTATTTTGCTCAAAAAATGCATAACCTACAGACAGTCAATTCATGTAATATCTTGTAAATTCCACTATAGAAATAGAACCAGTCTGACTCAAGACTGGAATACAGACTGACTTTAACCTCACACTTTTAACGCATTGTTTGAGCTGAGATGGCACCTTTTGTTATAAATCCTGAAGTTGAGAATGCTATCTTAAAAGAAGTTCTGGAATTTACATATTAATGAACCAAAACTAGCAAACCCATTCTAAAAGATAAAAGACTTAACCTAGGTTTGTTCAATATATCGGTTCAGCTGCATGACATTGCAATCCTGTTGCTATAAATTCTGTGTCTTACGATCCTGTTTCACAACCACCCAATGAAGGAGCAGCGCTCCGAAAGCTAGTGCCTCCAAATAAACCTGCTGTACTATACCTGGTTTTGTATGATATTTAACTTTGTCCACTCCAGCCCAACACCAGCTTCTCCACATCATGGAAGATTGAAGATAACCCTTGGAGATATTGAAATTTGTGAAGTAACGATGCTTCTGGACTATGCTACAACAGCCATACACATTCACTTTGTGATTGTTTTATGCACTGCTCCCTGTCTGTCAGATGCCTGATGGAAATTCAGAGTCCAGTCTTGTAGAAATTAAACAGATTCATTGAGAGTAAGCAGTTGGGTTGATGCAATTTGCTAGTTTGTCTCTCTTGAATTTCCAATGGCTGTATAAAGCTGAGCCAGCCCACAGGCAAGTCCTGGGAGGAGTGCACAATACTTTGTGAAGGTTCTGCAGAAATCAAAAACTTTTTATAAGGACACTCAGCTAGATTTTTCTCCAAATGAGATATTTGATTAAGGCCTGAAAGAACTTCAATCAAGCTCTAATTCTCATAAGCAAAATGTTACAGGTTAAAAGGATACACTGTTTTACACTAGTTAGGCTACTCCACTGGTCACAACATACATTTTACCCAGTTACCAATATGGCCAATTAGCTACATTATCTGTGTTTTCAGAATGCAAAACAAAAATCAATTAGATGCCTTTAATGGCAAAAGGATTCATATATTACAAAACAAAATCCATTCAACAAATGCAAAGCTTAGCAACACACAAAATAAAGAAGTGTAAGTATTCACTCTTCCAAAAAATGCAATCACTTACAGATGCACACATTTTAAAGAAAAAAATAAATTGTCTCTTTAAAAAATGGCCAAATAATTGCTAATCCTTGAAGAAAAAAAGGCTAAAATCTGAAATGGTCTGGATGGCTTTTGTTCTGGCATCAGGTAGGCTGGTGTCACTAGACACATATGTGGTTGTGCTGAAAATGTGTTGCTGGAAAAGCGCAGCAAGTCAGGCAGCATCCAAGGAGCAGGAGAATCAACGTTTCGGGCATGAGCCCTTCTTCTTTCCTGAAGAAGGGCTTATGCCCGAAATGTCGATTCTCCTGCTCCTTGGATGCTGCCTGACCTGCTGCGCTTTTCCAGCAACACATTTTCAGCTCTGATCTCCAGCATCTGCAGTCCTCATTTTCTCCACATATGTGATTGTCACTGGGATTATTTCAGAAGCATTTCCTTCAAGTGATATTGAGAAGAAATATTCAAAGATTCTCTGGAAGTTGTTGTTGGCCTGGTGACAAGGAGTGCTTAAGGCCCAAACGCTACATCATTGTAATGTTTCCTTCTTTCCCTCCTCAGGGAGAAGATTGCAGAGCCTTTGGCTTTGATCTTTATGTCATCATTGTCTACAGGAATCATGCCAGAAGACTGGAAGATAGCAAATGTTATTCCCTTATTTAAGAAGAGGAATAGAGACAACCCTGGGAATTACAGACCACTGACCCTTACTTCAGTTGTAGGTAAAGTGTTGGAAAAGGTTATAAGAGATAGGATTTATACTTATCTAGAGAGGAATAAGTTGATTAAGGATTGTCAACACGGTTTTGTGAAGGGTAGGTTCATGCCTTACAAACCTTATTCAGTTCTTTGAGATGGTGACCAAACAGGTGGATGAGGGTAAAGCAGTTGATGTGTTGTGTATGGATTTCAGTTAAGCATTTGATAAGGTTCCCCATGGTAGGCTATTGCACAAAATACAGAGGCATGGAATTGAGGGTGATTTAGTGGTTTGGATCAAAAATTGGCTAGCTGTAAGAAGACAGAGGGTGGTGGTTTATTGGAAACATTCATCCTGGAGTTTAGTTACTAGTGGGGTGCCGCAAGGATCTGATTTGGGCCCACTGCTGTTTGTCATTTTTATAAATGACCTAGATGAGGGCGTACAAGGATGGGTTAGCAGATGTGCGGATGACACTAAAGTCGGAGGAGTTATGGATTGTGCTGAAGGATGTTGCAGGTTACAGACAGATAAAGATAAGATGCAGAGCTGGGCTGAGAGGTGGCAAATGGAGTTTAATGTGGAAAAGTGTGAGGTGATTCACTTTGGATGGAGCAACAGGTTAATGGCAAATTTCTTGGTAGTGTAGATGATCAGAGAGATCTCAGTGTACATGTACATAGATCCCTGAAAGTTGCAGATTGATAGAGTTGTTAAGAAAGCATTTGGTTTGTTAGCTTTTCTTGGTAGAGGGATTGAGTTTTGCAGTCACGAGGTCATGCTACAATTGCACAAAACTCTGGCGCAGCCACACTTTATAGAGTATTGCGCACAGTTCTGGTCACCGCATTATAGGAAGAATATGGAAGGTTTGGAAAGGGTTCAGAGGAGATTTGCTAGGATGTTGTCTGATATGGAGGGAAAGTCTTATGAGAAAAGGCTGAGGGACTTGAGGCTATTTTTGTTAGAGAGAAAAAAGTTGAGAGGTGACTTAATTGAGATGTATAAAATAATCCGAGGATATGGTAGGATGAACAGTGAGAGCCTTTTTCCTCGGATGGTGATGGCTAGCATGGGGGAAAATAGCTTTAAACTGAGGGGTGATAGATATAGGACAGATATCAGAGGTGGTTTCTTTACTCAGAGAGTAGTAGGAGCATGGAATGCGTTGTCTGCAACAGTAGTAGACTCGCCAACTTTAAGGGGATTTAAATGGTCATTGGATAAATATCTGGATGAAAATGGAATAGAAAGGCTTCAGATTGGTTCTACAGTTTGGTGCAACATGGAGGGCCTAAGGGTCTGTACTGCGCTGCAATGTTCTATGTTCTATAAGATTTGCTACATCAATTTTCCAGCTCTCACACTGGACTCTAAATATTTAGAGTTTTCTCAAGCAGGTGAGTTGGTTGACATCTCTCTTACAAAGTCTTCTAAGACCTTGGTAGGGCTTGTGTGTCTTTCCAGTCTTTTTTGAAACAAATAAACAAGTCTGGGCACCTCCAAAGCCTTTCATTAGAATCACAATTTAAAATCTTTAAACATGAGTCCTCAAAAATAAATTAAACATTTAAGCACTTTCATAAGAAAAACACAACTCCTTATCAGGCAGATGACTAGCTGACCAAAATGCTGCTGACCTCCAAGGTAATAGTCAGCACACTTTTAGGGAAGACTGGTTATGGAGATGGACTGGATTCTGAAAGTTGTCCCCAGTTCACATTTCTAATAAAAAGGTGAAATGATTTTGAATTTCTTGTACTGAATCTCAGTTGAAGTTGAAGCACTTGTGGTTCTTGAATACACTTATTTCAATGGTGCTATATTGCAATGGATAATGTGATTCTTACAACAGTATTACAGTCATAAAGTCATAGAATATTATAGCATGGATACAGGCCCTTCAGCCCAAACTGGTCCATGCTGACCATGGTGCCCACTCAGCATTTGGTCCACATCCCTCTATACCCTTCCCATCCATGTACCTATCCAAATGTTTTCTAAATGTTGCTGTTGTATCTTCCTCAACCATATTCTCTTGCGCCTATTCCATATATGCACCATTCTCTGCATGAAGAATTTGCCCCTCAGGTCCTTCTTAAATCTTTCTCCTCTCACCTTAAACCTATAACCTTTTGTTTTCAATTCCCTATCCTTGGGGAAAAGACTATATGCATTCATCCTATCTATGACGCTCATGGTTCCTACATTCTCCTACATTCCAAAGAATAAAGTCCTACCCTGGCCAACCTCATCCTATAATTCAGGCTTACTGGTCCTGTCAGCATCCTTGTAACATCATTGCAATCATCTTATATTTTAACAATGTCTTTCCTCTAACAAAGTTAAAAATCACACAACACCAGGTTATAGTCCAACAGGTTTAATTGGAAGCACACTAGCTTTCGGAGCGACGCTCCTTCATCAGGTGGTAGTGGAGGGCTCAATCCTAACGCACAGAATTTATAGCAAAAATTTTCAGTGTGATGTAGCTGAAATTATACATTGAAAAATTGATTGTCTGTTAAGCATTTCATCTGTTAGAATACAGTGATAGTTTCACTACTTTCATGTGTAAATCACAAAACCTTTTTTTAAAAAAGTTGCATTCTTGGATTAGCTGTTAACAATGGTGATAGCTAGACAATATGTTGAAGGTGTTGGCCCCCTGTATTCTCTGTCTATGCCATGATGTTTAGATTGATTCTAATCTAAAAAGTGAGATAATGGAGTTTTACATGAATTCATGCAGTTTTTGAGCAAAGTACAATGTAACCCTGCAAATACAAATTCAGCCCACAAAATATATATGTGCATGTACACATATATTTTGCAATGGATTAAGGCTTAACAGACAATCAATTTTTCAATGTATAATTTCAGTTACATCACACTGAATTTTTGCTATAAATTCTGTGTTAGGATTGAGCCCTCCACTACCACCTGATGAAGGAGTGTCGCTCCGAAAGCTAGTGTGCTTCCAATTGGACGATAACCTGGTGTTGTGTGATTTTTAACTTTGTACACTCCAGTCCAACACCGGCATCTCCAAATCATTTCCTCTAACAGGGTGACTAAAACTGTACACAATACTCTCAGTACAGCCTCACCAACGACTTATACAACTGTAACATAAAATTCCAACTCCTATACTCAATGCTTCAAACGGTAAAGGAGAGCATGCTAAATGCCTTCTTCACAACCCTATCTACCTGTGACGCTGCTTTCAAAGAGCTACATACTTGTACTCCTAGGTCCCTCTGTTCCACAACACTCCTCAGGACCTTACCATTTACTGTATAAGTCCTACCTTGGTTTGACTTTCCAAAGTGCAACGCCTCCCACCTATCTGTATTGAATTGTATTTGCCAACCTTCAGCCCACTTCCCCATGTATCATCCACAAACTTATTAATTATGCCTCGTAAATTCACATCCAGATCATTTATGTAAGTAACAAATAACATATTCTGTCTTACTTGCTCCTGATCTTTCAAAGTAAATGCCATTGTTGACTTTGATGCAATAACAGTTTTTCACCGTTCACTGAGAGATTCCTCTAAGTAGCATCTCCTGCTTTGATCATCATTGGAACACTGCCAGCTCTCTCTTGTGCTTAAATACAGGATTTAATTAGAATAATTAACATGATATGGAAGTTGAGTAAATTTTCTGTAAATTTGTATGTTTCCCATTAATTTCTTAACAACCAAAAACAGAATACATTGTTTACATGTTAGTTCACATTAAACACTATTTACAGATGGAAGCACAGTAAGCAGAATCATGGAATGGTCATAATTCCGAAGGAGATCCCCAGCTCATCTGGATCATGCCAGCCCTCTGCAAGAGCAACAAGCTCCTCCCACTCTCAATCATTTCTCATAACTCTCCAGTACTACTTCTCTTCAGAAAATAATCAACTTCCCTTTTAAAAGCCACAATTGAATCTGCCTCTACCACACCCTTAATCAGTTAATTTGTGGTCCTACCTTTAAGTGAAGTATCATCTACACAACAACAAGTATGATATTGCATCACGGGCATAGTTCCAAATATGCAGCTTGTTATTCACACGGGGTAGGTCACAAATCCTATCGACAATGGCTTTCGCTTGAAGTTTACAAAATGTCTTAACAGTCTTGCTGGTGTAGCTCTCCAGACTTCCCTTCTAACAGATGGATTACATGCCAGTTCACAATTTGGCCCCTTCCAAGAAAACACCCAGTTCTTTAGTGTCTCTGAGCTACTCACACAGCTTGCCAGGTTTTAAACTTTTTTAGTCAAGGTTAGAGTGCTGCTGGAAAAGCACAGCAGGTCCAGCAGCATCTGAGGAGCAGGAAAATTGACATTTCGGACAAAAGCCCTTCATCAGGAATTTAAACCATTTTAGCCAGTTCACACTATCACCAAGAACTCCTCTTCCTCTTTCTCTTTCTGCTAATCTGACAGTGATTTACTCTTGACAAATCCTCAATCTGTGTACTGATCATTTTTATCTTCCAGCTCCTCTCTTGTAGTCCTACTTTATATTAGCAACGCTACTTCGTACCTGCTAACACACATTTTTCTTAACTTCTTTACCGTTGGTTTTATTTCCAGGTCAAGGGTTGCCGGTCACATGGATTAGTTAATTATCGATGAAAATTATAATTGATGCAAACTCTTCCAAATTTTTTTTTTGCATTCTTATACACTCAAAATGAATCACATATTCCACAAACTTGATTGAGGTTTTTGAGGAAGTAATGAAGAGGATGGTGAAGGCAGAGCGGTGGACATGATCTATATGACCTTCAGTAAGGCGTACGACAAGGT
This sequence comes from Chiloscyllium plagiosum, assembly GCF_037043375.1. Taxonomy (NCBI): domain Eukaryota; kingdom Metazoa; phylum Chordata; class Chondrichthyes; order Orectolobiformes; family Hemiscylliidae; genus Chiloscyllium; species Chiloscyllium plagiosum. Next base: position 57,659,001 of record NW_028270147.1, on the reverse strand, counting down.
TCCCCATGGGAGACTGATTAGCAAGGTTAGATCTCACGGAATACAGGGAGAACTAGCTATTTGGATACAGAACTGGCTCAAAGATAGAAGACAGAGGGTAGTAATGGAGGGTTGTTTTTCAGACTGGAAGCCTGTGACCAGTGGAATGCCACAAGGATCGGTGCTGGGTCCACCACTTTTCATCATTTACATAAATGATTTGGATGTGAGCATAAGATGTACAGTTAGTTTGCAGATGACACTAAAATTGAAGGTGAAGAAGGTTACCTCAGATTACAATGGAATCTTGATCAGATGGGCCAAAGGGCTAAGAAGTGGCAGATGGAGTTTAATTTAGATAAATGCGAGGTGCTGCATTTTAGGAAAGCAAATCTTAGCAGGACTTATACACTTAATGGTAAGGTCCTAGGGAGTGTTGCTGAACAAAGAGACCTTGGAGTGCAGGTTCATAGCTCCTTGAAAGTGGAGTCGCAGGTAGATATGTTAGTGAAGAAGACATTTGGTATGCTTTCTTTTATTGGTCAGAGTATTGAGTACAGGACTTGGGAAGTCATGTTGCGGCTGTACAGGACGTTGGTTAGGCCACTTTTGGAATTCTAGTCTCCTACCTATGGGAAGGATGTTGTGAAACCTGATTTGGAGACACCGGTGTTGGACTGGGGTGTACAAAGTTAAAAATCACACAACACCAGGTCATAGTCCAACAGGTTTAATTGGAAGCGCTAGCTTTCGGAACGCCGCTCTTTCATCAACCACCTGATGAAGCATACCCTGGAGCATTAAAGGCTGAGGGGTGAGCTTATAGATGTTTAGAAAATCATGAGGGGTGTGGATAGGATAAATAGACAAAGTCTCTTCCTTGGGGTGGGGGACTCCAGAACGAGAGGGCATAGGTTTAGAGTGAGAGTTGAAAGATATAAAAGACACCTAAGGGACAACTTTTCCATGCAGAGGGTGATACATGTAAGGAATGAGCTACGAGAGGAAGTGGTGGAGGCTGGTACAATTGCAACATTTAAAAGACATCTGGATGGGTATATGAATAGGAAGGATTTGGAGGGATATGGGCCGGTGCTGGCAGGTGTGACTAGATTGGGTTAGGATATCTGGTCAGCATGGATAAGTTGGACTGAAGGGTCTGTTTCCGTGCTGTATATCTCTGTGACTCTAAACCATTAAAGAATTTACAATTTGCCCTTACTATGTTACTTTGGGGTCAAAGGTCATTACAATAACTAATAATTATTTTTATATATTTTTCCTGTTTTAGTTGAAGTATAATAACTCTTCAGGAGGTGTTCAAGTAAGTTGACAAAATTTGGGTAGATCTTCTCATTTTTATTTCTAGACTGACTGGCTAGACCCTAGTCTGGAATGTGATTCATTGATTTGTGTGTCTGGCTGGTGTGTTTTGCGACGACAAACTAATTGTCATCTTTCCTCTGGGTTTCCCAAGCAGTTAGTGAGTGTGGGTGAGTTGGCATGCCCTTTCTGTGAAAATTAGGCATCTCTAAAGAGGCCCTTACATGGATAGGAGGGCTCATCAGCAATTGTATTTTTGAATTATGGTAACCACATGAAAGAAGAGGTGACCTGTAAATGTCCCACCTGACAGGCATATTCAGAGAATCCCCAATAGGATCGGAAGAATCAGAAACTGCAGAAAGGCTGTGTGCAGGAATGAATGAGAAATAAGTCAGTGAAAAATAAGTTGGGATGCAAGGGTTTGGGAGGAGGGAAGGGAGTGCTTCTGAAAGGGTACACAACTCAACTGTGGAGAACAGGTGGAGGCTGCAAGCTATGTCCAAGAAAATATAGCATTATCGTGATGGTCAATGGTGTTCAATTTCACCAAGGAAGAAGCTGAGTGAGGTGGTAAAACAATCAATGGTAAATAATTTTAGTCAGGACACAATTTACCAAGAAGCAAAGAATGTGCCAGCAGAAAGCATAGACAACTAGTGGAGTACACAACTCTACCAAGCCATGGAAATTTAAGATTATTATAATCATTAACTCTTTCTTGAATTTTTACCTGCCTGATTGATGATGTGTACACATAGATACCTGAAAAAGTATATTCTTTTCTTAAGGTCTTCCATTGCATTGCCAATCTACATTCAATAACTTGCTCTGAAAACTTTGAATTAATTTTGACAACTCTGACAAATTCTACCCCAGCAGTTCAGACAATCTACAATGTTTTAAAACAACCCATAACATTGTAAATACATCAACTCACAATGTCTTTTTTTACAAAATATCAATTTGTCCTCTTCCCACATGTAGATAATTTCTTTGTATTTTTGTCAAAGGTTAATCAGTTCCTCCATGGACCATACCCGATCTAATGGAAAAGTTCATTTAAATCTGTGCATTCGTTTTTGAGATGTTTACAGACAAACAGAATAACAGGAACAAAAACATTACCTCGAGTAGATAACACATGAAAATCAACGCATTAGTTCCCTTTTACCATATGTTTTCACCAAATTTAGGCAGATGGTAGAAAAAAATGTCTTGGGCATCTGGGCATCTTGCCACAACACCGCCACTGTAAACACTGCTAGAGCATGATTCATTGCCAGGATGTGATGAACAAGAAACAAATCACGATTTTAATATATTACTCGTCAACCTCCCACAACATTGCACATGGGGAATCGTGAATAAGTTAAGTATTTTTTTCAGATGAGACCAGAAGATAATTGCATGAGGGCAGAGAGATGAAATTCCCCATTATAAATTCTTGTATTCCTGCTTTATTTTTATATTTCCATTATCAATTTCTTTGTCCACGTTTATAATACAAGAACTCCACCAGCACAAATTCTCCACTAATGGAAAGATGCATCAATAGCACAATAATTTATCAAGGCAGTTCCTTATAAGTATGACATATAGAGTCATAGAGTCATAGAGATGTACAGCATGGAAACAGACCCTTCGGTCCAACAAGTCCATGCCAACCAGATATCCCAACCCAATATAGTCCCATCTGCCAGCACCCAGCCCATATCCCTCCAAACCCTTCCTATTCATATACCCATCAAAATGCCTCTTAAATGAAATTGTACCAGCCGCCACCACATCCTCTGGTAGCTCATTCCATACATGTACCACCCTCTGTGTGAAAAAGTTGCCCCTTAGGTCTCTTTCATATCTTCCCCCTTTCACCCTAAACCTACGCCCTCTAGTTCTGGACTCCCCGACCCCTGAAATGACAATTTTAGAAAAGATGACAGATATTTTTTACAACTGGAAGATTTTAATATAGATGAAAACAGATGATTGGAAAGATGTAGAAATGAGGAATATAGTATGCAGTGGGCTACTATATAGTATGCAGTGGGCCTCACAGTAGCACTTACCTTTACAATTTATTTGTATTTAAATTTATGATATTAATTTCCATGGTTAATCCTCTGTAACTTGGTTTGATAGAAACTCAAAATGCTGTGAAGGTGCTTACACCACTTCTGGGGGTGTTACTGCAGAACTACTGGCGAAAGTAGATGGGTACTCAGGAAATTCCGCTCCAATGGAAAACCACATACTGTACACTCGACATATCCCCCACCTCCATCTACCTATCACCTTCCCAGATACCATCCCTCCCCCCATTCCCACCCTCCTATTTATCTCACAGCCTGTTCTCTTTATCCCCCACCCACACCCACACCGAACATTCCTGATGAATGGCTTATGCCCGAAATGTCAACTCTCCTGCTCCTCAGATGCTGCCTGACCTGCCGTGATTTTCCAGCACCACACTCTCGACTCTGACCTCCAGCATCTGCCGTCCTCACTTTCTCCTATATCTCCTATATCAGCTGTTCAACTATATATTGTCTTCTATTATTTTAGACATAAGCATTTCATAGAACTACAGCATTCTTGAAAATTGAGTGAAGTGGAGGAAAAGTGGGGCTGGAGGGGTGGGATGAATTTGATATTTTGTACTCCAAAGTTTCACAGAGAATTCTAGAGAATTAAATGCAAAGCATTACATTTCCAACCAGATTTACACTCAGGGCCCAAATAGGGGAAATAAAAAAATACTGAACAATTGAATTAGGAGCATAGGTAGACCAGTTAGCGTTTCAAGCCTGTCACACTAATCATTAGGTTAAAAGCTGATCAATTTGTGTTTTGAATTCCACATTCTCACTCACCCCTGACAACTGACTGGGGAGGCACAGTGGTTCAGCAGTTAGCACTGCTGCCTCACAGAGCCAGGGACCTATGTTTGATTCCAGCCTCAGGTGACTGTCTATGTGGAGTTTACACTTTCTCTCCGTGTAAAACATATAACAATACATCTGATTAGATTACCTACAGTGTGGAAACAGGCCCTTCGGCCCAACAAGTCCACACCGGCCCTCCGAAGAGTAACCCAGCCAGATCCATTTCCCTCTGACTAATGCACCTAACGCTATGTGCAATTTAGTAAGGCCAATTCACCTGCCCTGCACATCTTTGTGACTGTGGGAGGAAACCAGAGCACCCGGAGGAAACCCATGCAGACACAGGGAGAATGTGCAAACTCCACACAGACGGTCGCCCAAGGCTGGAATCAAACCTGGGACCCTAGTGCTGTGAGGCAGCAGTGCTAAACACTGAGCCACCATGTGTGTGGGTTTCCTCCCACAATCCAAGGATGTGCAGGTTAGATGGATTGGCCATGCTAAATTGTCCACAGTGTTCAGGGATGTGTAAGTTGGATGCATTAGTCAAGGGTTAAATGTAGGGGTGGGTCTGGATGGGTTACTCTTCGGAGGGTCGGTGTCGACTTGCTGGGCCGTAGGGCTTGTTTCCTTACTGTAGGGATTCCATGAACTTCTGATTCCATTGCCTAACCAGAATTTATCTACCTCTGACTGCAAAGACTGTATCTTCTTATTTCATTTTTTTGATGTTTTCTGTTTTTGATTATGGAATATACTGGGAAGAGGACTGTCTTATAACAGAGGACTGAGAAGAAATTACTATACTTTTGAAAATTAAGCGACTGAAACTTGTTGCATGGAAATGGGGGATGTCTATACAAAGTGAGTTTTGGCTGTCACCAGATTGCTGATTGGTTTGTGGAATTGTGATTGGTTATGGATACCAAAGGCCAACAGTCTAATGACAATTCTGATTGGTTCCTGGGTAGTTGAGCAACCTGTAGGTGTAACCAATAAGGCAAGAAGCCCTCAGATCTCTGGAATGTGTGTGTTCCTCTGTGTGTCTAATTAAATGAATAAAATTATGACGACTGTAGAGAGAGCAGTCCTATTTCCAATGGTAGAAATATTCATCGACAGATATGAAGATTGAGGCTAAAGGCATAAGAGGTTTAGAGGGGATCTGAGAAGGGTTTTTCTCCCCCACAAGGTATCAGGTATCTGAAATGCACTACCTGAAAAGGTGATAAACCTTCATAACATGCAAAAAGTTACTTGGATGTTCAGTTGAAGCAGCATAACTTATATAGCTATGGACTGATAGTTACAAAGTGAAATTAGAGTGGATGGTTAAAAACAGAGAATGCTGGAGAAACTCAGTAGGTCTGGAAACATCTATGGAGAGAGGAAGAGTTAACGCTTTGAATTCAAATCAGAGTCTAAATCTCAATTCTATTTCTTTCTCCACAGATGCTGCCATGTTTGTCATGTTCCTCCAGCATTTTATCGCATACATTAGGAGTGCCTGCTGGTCCCCGACAGTGAGATGACACATCTCTTCCATTCCGTCTCCTCCTCCAAAGGCTTCTCAACATTCTCAGAATCTTGGAGCCCTCTTGCCGGCCTGCTGCTCCATTGCTCCACTTTCCCGCTATTCACAAAATCTGTCCTATTCCATTCCAGCACCTGTTGAAACCTGAAATCATTGCTCCTTTAAGACAATCCTGGCAATCTGACATGTTGCTCATTGTGAGCACAGCACATTACTCAACAATCAATAATGTCTAAACTCCAGGCTGATTATAATTGGCCCTGGTCCTGCGCAAACATAGACTTTCCTTCTGGCTCTGCAGCCATTCAATTGTACCTTGAGCACAGGGCTGCGAGCCACAATCACAGAGATGAGCAGGCAGTCTTTATCATGTCCATCAAGAGCAAGATAAAATCTCATTGCAATCGCCTTGCTCACTAACACAGATTATTCAATTTTTCTTCAATAGCCACTTTGACATTTAGCAAAGGTAACTCAAATAGAAATAAGCTTCTAGAAGTTTGGAGGAATGTGGTTCAAGCAATCAATGCAATGTTCACCAGCCCATCCCGTCCTCCTCCTCATTCTTCTTCTGAAGCACAAGAAGAATTGCATCACATCGATGATTAAAACCTCTTTACATTGTCAGAAACATCTAACAATTTTTTGTGCAGAAACTTACAACTTTAGTTTTACTACCCATTACTAATTGCCCTGGAAATGTAGTGGTGAGCTGCCTATTTAATCCACGTATATTTGGTGTCGGTAGACCCATAATGCTGTTTAGGGAGGCAGTTCCAGGATTTTGACCCAGCGACAGTGAAGGAATGAGAATAAATTTCCAAGTTACGATGCTGTGACTTGAACAGCAACTTGCAGGTCAGTGGTGTTCCCATGTAGGTGCTGCCCTTGCCTTTTAGATTATACTAGTCATGGGTTTGAAAGGTGCTATCTGAAGAGCCTTCACAAATTTCTGTAGTCTATCCTGTAGATAATATACAATGCTGCTACTGTGTGTCAATGGTGGAGGGTGTGAATGTTTGGGATATGTTGCCAATCTGGCTGCTTTGCCCTGAATGGTGTCAAGTTTCTTGAATGTTGTTGGAGCTGCACCCATCCAGGCAAGTGGGACTATTCATCACACTCCTGATTGTACATTGTGCTTTGAAGATTTGGGTGATGAGTTACTCACCAAAGGATTCCTAGCCTCTGACCTACTCTCATGGGCACAGTATTTATACAGGAAGACCAGTTCAGTCTCTGGTCAATGTCCAGGATGTTAATAATGGGGAATTCAGTGATGATAGTGCCAATGGATCTAAAGGGGAGATGGTTAGATTCTCTCTCATTGGAGATAGTCATTGCTGGCCCTTTGAGATGCAAATCCTACTTATCACTTGTCAGCCCAAGCCTGGATATTGTCCAAGTCTTGATGCATTTGGAAAGGGACTGTTTTAATAACTGAGGAATTGTGAATGGTGCTGAACATTGTACAGTCAGTGAACATTTCTGACATTATAATGGAGGGAAGAATCTACCGGCTAAACATGTTGAATAATTGCCAATTCGTTACTTTCTCATTTCTTTTCTTGATTTGTGGAAGATACATAGGAGAAAGTGAGGACTGCAGATGCTGGAGATCAGAGCTTAAAAATGTGTTGCTGGCAAAGCGCAGCAGGTCAGGCAGCATCAAAGGAACAGGAGAATCGACGTTTCGGGCATAAGCCCTTCTTTAGGAATGAAGAACCATTCCTGAAGAAGGGCTATGCCCAAAATGTCGATTCTCCTGTTCCTCTGATGCTACCTGACCTGCTGCGCTTTTCCAGCAACACATTTTTAAGCTTGTGGAAGATACAGGTCACAAAGTGCTCTTCGCAGAATAACATAACTCATAAAGTCAGGGAAACATCATGCACATTCCTCCCGACTTCACCCTCATGCAACAATAAAGTTTTTGAGCTAGCATAACATTAGTTCCAGTCAAGGGGGTATGTGGGGAGGGGGGTGGGGGGGGTTAGCGGCATAGTGGTGGTGGTGAAAGCAGTATCTTTATAGAGCAGTCCTTTGAAGAATTCCTCTCTGCCCCTTAGCTAGGCCAATCAAACCTCTACAGCACTTGACAACAAATGATTTAATATGTAAGATATAGCATTATTGTCAGCTTTATACAGGGAAAGATATATGCATTTCTGGAAAAGGTTAGTGCATCCTCTGACATCGCCCTCTTTTGTTAATTTGTTTTGAGGTAAACCCGATCTCTAAGTTTCTCTCTTGCACCATCTTGGCTGCTTAGAAGGTAGTTAAGTCACATACTTTTTGACTTCCGCTGAGTCATTTTGAACCACCTGGTTGACAAGAGTTTGAATTTTGACATCTCTTGATTTCTTCTCCATTCTTTCCCTCTCTGGGAAGCAAGCATGTGAGAGTGTAAGGCTGCTAACTTTCCACCATCATAATATGAGCAAACTAAGAATATTCGGTTGGGACATGATGAGGCATTAAACAATGATAAAACTGACAGCAGTTAAGCATGTTATTCATGGGGGAATAAACCTCCAACATTTCACAATGTAACCTGAATTCCAGCATCTTAAACTTTCCTACAGTTGTTCAAAACAGCAAAAGACTCCTAGACATTTGGAATTTTTGCTAATTAGAGAAACTTAAACAAAGGTAGAAATCTATATATTGCTGCCTTACATTTGTCTCACTGTAGAATAAATAGAATGAATATTAAAATATCCTACAAATGAAATGTTTTTTTCAATGCAAGGACTGTAAATTACCTATTTATGTCTTTGATCATTGCATAGCTACAGCTTAGGAAAAAATTGCTCTAATAAAATCATTGACAAGTACAGAATTTCCTAAAATATTTGCTTACTTAACATCATGTTCACTATCAGATCCTGCTATATGGAGTTATGGTTCTAATGTAGAAATGTAGGGCGTTGAATTGATTAAAGCACTAGATAATAACTTCATGCCTCAGTTAACAGTGTAAAGCCTATTTAAATATATCTTAGCATATGTGGATAAAACTATAAAAAGCCAAATTATTTTCTTTGTTTAATGTGTCATGAATTGTCTAGGAAATAAAGGACTTAATACAATGCACTGATTAGGAAACTGCTGGAGTATTATTTACATTGTTGGCCTCCTAAGTAGTCAGTTAAAGATGGCTGCATTATTTGGATAACACCAGGAATGAAGGAGTACAATTATGAGGAAACTTATCTATGTTTACTAACTGGAGCAGAGAGGATAAGAGGGTCTAAAAGAGCATTCAAACTTTTTAGAGAATAAATACTGTAGTGTTAACTTATTTTCATTGTGAAATGAATTAGTAACAAGAGATAATAAATTTAGGATTAAAGAATATCAATGGGCATTTAAAGTAAGTTTTCATATGAAGGTGAATTAGATAATAGTACGCTGTTAAAGCTGAGACAATAATAGCACCTCAGACAGGATAAGGTAAGCATTTTAAAAAGAAAGGTATTGAAGGAGAAGATTAACAGGTATATGGACAACAATATGAAGCAACAACTGTCACAGGCTGAATAACCTTCTGTTAGTTGTTTTATCCTGCAGCACACCGGTGTGTCATAAGAACTGCTTAAGCGTACAACAAAATTTTGTACAAACAGAATGAAAATCAAGGTAAAACAGGCATTGTTTCATCTTCAACAATTCTATCCATCCAACATTACAACTCTCAAAGCTAGTGAAAATTAATCATTTGGTATTTCGATTCTAAAACATGAATATTTTAAATACCAAAATTGAGTAAGATTAAGATGACATGACGGCTTTTACTAGTGACCATAAAAACCAAGCAACCGCTTGTGGTTTTTTTTGTTGATAGTTAAACAAAAAAAGCTAGTATTAGCATAATTCTTTGCAAAATCTAATTTGTTTCCCAATCTAAAGAGAAATGGATAAGGCTGTTGTCAAAAAAGATGATTCCTTCGCTAATTCAGTCGTTGATGAAACATCTAAACCGAAAGGAAAAGCAACAAGAATGTCAGCCTGCCCAGGTTTCCTATTAACCCTCTAAACTGCAATTTACTCTACATTTTTGCTTTAATCCATTTAATTTCAATTATGTATCAGTTCAATAATTTAATTAAAATGGTATTTTCAAAAATATTGTTACAAATAAGAAATTCCTTCAGTCAAATTCAGACCCCAAACTGAGTGCAGTGTGTGCAACAGATTTAGGTCCATGAACAGTTAGAAATCTTGCCCCAGCCCCATTCCACCTTCCATTTATCTCACCACCCCCTTTGGTTCATTCATGATGAAGGGCTTTTGCCTGAAACATCAATTCTCCTGCCCTTCAGATTCTGCTTGACCTGCTGTGCTTTTCCAGCACCACACTCTCATTTCTACTCTCCAGCATCTGCAGTCCTCACTTTTGCATAGTTACAAATAGTTGAGTTGAGCAGATTTTGAATATGTGTCTGTGTTTGCAATTGAAGGTGATGTATTTGAAACATTTGATTCTTCTTTAGCTTGTTGTATGCAAACCTCTCCAGTAAGATCAAAACCAAAGTAATTGCAAGTGCAGTAAATGTGATGTTGATGAGCAATCAATTCAGCTAAAAGTGGGTGTGCCATGGAGGTTTGTCTCATTGAAATGGGCCTTCATACTGAAAAGGTTGGAACCACTGGCTTTATGCTGTAATTGTGGATTAGTGGTGCTGGAAGAACACAGCAGTTCAGGCAGCATCCGAGGAGCAGTAAAATCGACATTTCGGACAAAAGCACTTCATCAGGAATACAGGCAGAGAGCCTGAAGGGTGGAGAGATAAGTGAGAGGAGGGTGGGGGTGGGGAGAAAATAGCGTAGAGTACAATAGGTGAGTAGGGGAGGGGATGAAGGTGATAGGTCGGGGACGGGGGGACGGTAGAGTGGATAGGTGGAAAAGAAGATAGGCAGGTAGGACAAGTCATGGGGACAGTGCTGAGCTGGAGGTTTGGAGCTGAGATGAGGTGGGAGAAGAGGAAATGAGGAAACTGTTGAAGGCCACATTGGTCTCCTCTACATTGGGGAGACTGACGCCTCCTAGCAGAGCGCTTTAGGGAACATCTCCGGGACACCCGCACCAATCAACCACACCCGCCCTGTGGCCCAACATTTCAACTCTCCCTCCCACTCTGCCGAGGACATGGAGGTCCTGGGCCTCCTTCACCGCCGCTCCCTCACCACCAGACGCCTAGAGGAAGAACGCCTCATCTTCCACCTCGGAACACTTCAACCCCAGGGCATCAATGTGGACTTCAACAGTTTCCTCACTTCCCCTTCTCCCACCTCACCGCAGTTCCAAACGTCCAGCTCAGCACTGTACCTATGACTTGTCCTATCTGCCTATCTTCTTTTCCACCTATCCACTCCACCCTCCCCCTCCCCCAACCTATCACCTTCATCCCCTCCCCCACTCACCTATTGTACTCTATGCTACTTTCTCCCCACACCCACCCTCCTCTCACTTATCTCTCCACGCTTCAGGCTCTCTGCCTTTATTCCTGATGAAGGGCTTTTGCCCGAAACGTCAATTTTACTGCTCCTCGGATGCTGCCTGAACTGCTGTGCTCTTTCAGCACCACTAATCCAGAATCTGGTTTCCAGCATCTGCAGTCATTGTTTTTACCCTTATGCTGTAATTGGCCCAGAAATGACTGTTCTGAAAATGTGTTGCTGGAAAAGTGCAGCAGGTCAGGCAGCATCCAGGGAACAGGAGAATCGACGTTTCGAGCATAAGCCCTTCTTCAGGAAGGGCCTGACCTGCTGCGCTTTTCCAGCAACACATTTTCAGCTCTGATCTCCAGCATCTGCTGACCTCACTTTCTCCCCAGAAATGACTGTTGACAATATTAATTAATAAACATTCATGTACTCATATCATCAAAGAAAACTTGATAATTTATTTTTTTTCAAGCACAGGCAAACTGTTCAGGTGGCACGGTGGCTCAGTGGCTAGCACTGCTACCTCACAACACCAGGGTCCCAGGTTCGATTCCACCCTTGGGCGACTGTCTGTGTGGAATTTGCACATTCTCCCCGTGTCTGTGTGGGTTGCCTCTGGGTGCTGTGGTTTCCTCCCACAGTCCAAAGATGTGCAGGGCAGGTGAATTGGCCATGTTAAATTGCCCATAATGTTAGGTACATTAGTCTGAGGGGAATGGGTCTGGGTGGGTTACTCTTCGGAGGGTCAGTGTGGATTTGTTGGGCCAAAAGGGCCTGTTTCCACACTGTAGGAAATCTAACTTAATCATGTCAGTTCTTTAACTTATTTCGTGCAGCTGCACACAGGTGATGCCTTCAAGGGGCTAACTTTGATTGGTCTGTCCAGGAATGTTTAGCTTTATGCAGCAAGGCATTTGAGGGAGCATTGCATACAACATAACTCTGTTTGCGACTTGAACTGAAATGTTAATTTATTTTGGTTCAAATGGATGGCAGTATCTCAGCTTTTAATTTTCCAGGCGTATTATTCTATTGTAAGCAATTTCCCAACAGCTTGATGACAGACGGATCCCATTTGAGGAATTTTTCTTTGTTCAGAATAAATTTTCTTTCCTTTTTTAAAACAGAGACACTGACTTTTTCTGAGCTGGTTTCCTCGACTCACTCACCTTAAAAGCCAATCTTCGCATGTGAGCCCAGGCAGTAAGTAAGGAGCAATTTAATCATTCAGAGCATCAGATCTGAACCGGATGCTTTTCCCATCAATTTTCACAGTACACTGAATCACATATTTGTTACAGCACAGAAGGAGGCTACTTGGCCTGTTGGGTCTGCATTGGGTTTCCGAATGAACAATTCACCTATTGCCATAATTCCGTCCTCCACGGAACCTTGTTCATTCTTCCATTTCAGATAATAATCTAATTCCTTCTGAATGCCTCAATTAAACCTACAATACCCTCTGGCAGCACATTCCAGATCTTAGCCACTTGCTGTGTAAAAAGCTTTTTTTCTTTTGGCTCCATTGCTGCTCCTTCCAATCACAATAATTCAGTGACCCATTGTTCTCAATCCTTCCATCAATTTTCCTATCTATCCGATCAAGTCTCTCCTGATTTTCAGTGCTTTTACCAAATCTCCTCTCAATCTTCGAGAAAAATAGTCTGAGTTCCAAATTCTCAAATCTTTCTACATAACTGAAATTCCTCATCCCTTGAACCTATCGAGTGAATCATTTAGGCACTTTCTCTAATGTTGGATCATTTGATGAGGCGGTCTCGTTTCTAGTGGTCAAGAACTGTTTTGTTTCCCTTGTCCTGTTTTAAGGGAAAGAATAGGAGAAAGTGAAGATTGCAGATTCTGGAGATTAGATTCAAAAAGTGTGGTGCTGGAAAAGCACAGTAGGTCAGGCAGCATCCAAGGAGCAGGAGAATTGATGTTTCGGCCATAAGCCATTCATCAGGAATGTGGGGTGGGGGTGGTGCTAAGAGACAAATAGGTGGTTGGTGGTGGGGGTGAGCTTGCTGGGAAGGTGATAGGTAGATGCAGGTGGGAGGTGATGGTGATAGGTTGAAGGGGAGGATGGGAAGATAGAGAGTAAGGAAGGTGGACAGGTAGGAGAGTTCAAGGGGTTGATGCCGAATTGGAGGGTTGGATCTGGGATGAAATCAGGGAGGGGAGATAAGGAAACTGGTGAAGTCGACGTTGATGCTGTGTGGTTGGAGATGGAGAAAATGGCAGAGGATAATGTGCTGCAATTATAGATTTGTGGGGTAGGAGGTGAGGACCAGGAGGGTTCTACCCCACAAATCTCTGGATACAGCGCATTATCCTCCGCTATTTCTGCCACCTACAATCATCACAGATATATTTCTCTCCCCACCCTTATCAGCATTCTGCAGTGACCATTCCCTCTACAACTCCATCGTTACGTCCATGCAACCCCCCAACAAACCTACCCTTCTCTTCCGGCACCTTCCCTTGCCACTGTAGGAGGTGTATACCTGTGCCCACAACTGCCCCCTCATCTCTATCCAAGACCCCAAAGGATCCTTCCACATCTGGCAGAAATTTCCCTGCACATCCAAACACCTCATCTACTGTGTCTGTTGCTCTCAATGTGGTCTCTTCTACATTGGGGAGACAAGGTGCTGGGCCACACACACCAAACAACCCCACCACCCTGTGGCCGACCACTTCAACTCCCCCTCCCACTCCATCAAGGACATGCAAGTTCTGGGCCTCCTCCACCCCAAATCCAAGCCACCCAATGCCTGGAGGAAGAATGCCTCATCATCTGCCTTGGGACCCTCCAACCACACAGCACCAACTTCAACTTCACCAGTTTCCTCATCTCCCCTCCTCCTACCTCATCCCAGATCCACCCCTCCAACTCGGCACTGCCTTTTGAACTGTCCAACCTGTCCATCTTACTTCCCACCTATCTGCTCCACCCTCTCCTTCGACCTATCACCATTATCCCCCCACCTGCATCTACTTATTATATTCCCAGCTACCTCACTCCCTACCCCACCTTCCTCTCAGCCCCCTTCTCCCTCTCCATTCAGATGAAGGGCTTTCACCCGAAACGTCGACTCTCCTGCTCCTCAGCTGCTGCTTGACCTGCTATGCCTTTCCAGCGCCACATTTTTCTGACCTAAAGGAAAGAATCACTTGCAGCAATCCAATTTTTGTCCCAACTAAGATTAGTTCATTCACTTTGGGAACAAGGCAAAGATAGGTGGAGGGACAGGTAGTATTTCAGGAGTGGGAGGCTGCAGAAGGACTTGAGCGGGTTAGGAGAGTGAGCAAAGAAGTGGCAGATGGAGCACAACATGGTCACGTATGAGGTCATGTACTTTGGTAGGAAGAATACAGGCATGGACTATTTTCTAAATGGGAAGAAAATTCAGAAATCTGAAGGCAATGGTACTTGGGAGTCCTAGTCCAGGCTTCTCTTAAGGCAAACTTGCAGGTTGAGTCAGTAATTAGGAAAGCCAATACAATGTTGGCATTTATTTTGAGAGGACTAGAATAAGAAAGCAGGGATGTACTTGAGGCTTTATAAGGCCCTCATCTTTAGAGTATTGGGAGCAATTTTGGTCCCCATATCTCAGGAAGAATGTACTGGTTTTGGAGGCAGACCAGAGGAGGTTCACGAGAATGCTCCCAGGAATGAAAGGCTTAACATATGAAGAAAATTTGAGGATTCTGGGCCTATACTCAATGGAGTTTAGAAGGAAGAGGAGGGATCTAATTGAAATTTAAAGAATACTCAGCGGCCTGGATAGAATGGACATTGGGAAAATGTTTCTATTAGGAGAGACTAGGAACCAAGGTCACAGCCTTTGTGTAAAGTAAAGACCCTTTACGACAGAGATGAGGAGAAAGTTCTTCAGCCAGAGAGGTGAATCTATGGAATTCATTTCCACAGAAAGCTGTGGTGGCCAGGTCATTGAGCATATGTAAGACAGAGACAGATAGATTGTCAAGGGGATCAAAGGTTATGGGGATAATGGATTTGAGAAAGTTGTCAGGCATAATTGAATGGTGGAGCAGCCTCAATAGGCCTAATGGCCTAATTTCTGCTCCTATGTCTTATGTCTCATAACACCAGAACTTAGGACTTACATCTCTTTGAGCCTGGATTCAGTTAGATCATTGCTGATCTGTGCCTCAAATTAATTTGCTTACTTGTTTCTCGTATCTCCTTATACTTTTACTGATTAAAATCTGTCAATCTCCAAGTCACCTGGAACATTACATAAAAATGGTGACTGAAAAATGAGTGAATAATTCTAAAGGAATTGTGTAGTATTATATAAATTCTGCTTAAACAGGACCTCTAGAATCCTGCAGCATTTTAACACCAATTTTTGCAAAAAAAACCCTACCAAAATTAGAAGACTCAGAAAACTGTGTGGACAGGTGCTGGAAACTATAAAATAAAAGTGAACAAAACTGTGGTAGATGGAATTCAATGTGGGAAATCACAAGAACAACCACAGAGATTCTGAGAAAGAAAATTGGAATTTTCTGCTTGGTAAGAGATGAGATAGGACCTGTGGAGGAGCAAAAGGATTTGGGTTTCCACACACACAAATCTCCACAGCTACTGAAGACGTATGAAAACAAATCAAAAAGACAAATGGAGTATTGACCTTTATCGCAAGAGGATTGTCATACAAAATAGGAGGAAGTTACGATTGAGCTGTGCAGAGGACTGACACCAGATTCCATCTGTTCAGCTTTAGGCAGAGTTTTAGGAAGTAATATACGGTAGTCCCTAATTCTGTTAGTCCAATTAATGTTTCAGTTTGAATGCTGGTCAATCTTTATCATCTACTTCCTTTAAATGTGCCTTTTTTTTCCAGATTACTGTCATTTTACATGTAACTGCCCTAATATGAAGCAAATACACCCAGATTAAAGTAACATCTAAGTATTAATTATTTTGTAGTACTGTATAAAAACAATAAATTTGCTTTGCAAACACCAATTAATTGATTTTAATAGCACATTTTCTATTTAGGATGGTGTGTAAATCAAGGAAATTTTAAGCAGGTTAATATCCTTGTGCCCGGAATGATGCTGTAGCCACACATGCTGTCTTTAAAACATATCATCACTGCATTTTCCTGCTTACTGCTTCTGGCCACTATCCCTCCTCCTGTTGTCTCCCACCAACACCTTAGCCCTTGTTCTCTTGCTCCCTCCCTCCCAATGGTCACCACTCTCTCACGTCCTCAATCTTAACGAGGGTCTGAGCCACGTGCAGCAAGGGTGAGAGAGAGGGAACCAGGAACGTGCGCAAGGGAGAAATGGCAAGTGGGATCCAGCTGGGGAAGGAAATAGTGAGTGGGAGGATTGTGAGAAGGAAGGGAACGGGGAGGCTAGAAGCAGTGAGCAGGTGCTGAGTAGAAAGAATTGTTAAGTTAATTAAGAGTTAGTAACAGCTTTTTTAGATCAAGTAAGCTCACTGTAGCCAAATTTATTTTCAAAATTAAATTGACTGGGCAGGGACATAACCCACGCATATTACATGATTTCTTATTGGAAAATGATTCCTGTTCAGCACATCTTTGTTTGGCACACCATATTTTAGGAACACATCAGCAATACTAAACAAAGGATAGCTAACTCTCTGACGATTGACAGATTGTGTTAAACATGCAGAGAATGGAGTCTGAATGGTTGATCTGAGCAAAAGGAGAATGCATCTTATTAACAATTTCTCCATTCCCCAAGCAGCCTCTACATAACTTGATGTTCCATAATGCTAAACAAATAATTGTCTCCTTGTTATGTCTAGTTATGTTTAGTATTAAATCTCAAAAGGTAGCAGATCCTAATTAAAGGATACTTTAACTTAATACGTCTGAATCTATTAAGAGTTGTTCTTACCGGATGGGGATATATGTTTCCAGGTTATGGTAGGCTCTGGTTTTCCACTTGCTAGACAATATAGAGTGATATTGCTGAATTCATTCACGACAGAACTGGTAGAGATGTCAAAAATTTTTGGAGGAACTGGAAAACAAAAGTGGAGACCATTAGATAACATTTACTGGTTATTCTCACACTAATATTTTAGCTGATTCTAATAATTATTGGACTAAGCAGCCAATAAACATTAATCAGGATTCCAATGAGACACTAGCAGCTAGTATTCCAATCCAAAAAGATTGGCCCTGTTCTCATGGTTGAGATAACCAAATACCTTCTCAGATTCTTAACCTCGTTCAGCTGAAAAAAAAACGTCTTTGGATTTGTTATTTCACTAGAGGTCAATTTCACTGACCTCAACAAATACAACAAATAACAAATACAACAAAAACAAAGACTGACCTACACTGGACAGCATTGGAAACTGGAGGAGCAATTAGATAAGAATTTAAAAAGGAAAATATGAACTTAATTACAAATAAAACTAAAAAGTAAACCTAAAATCATAAAGGTGAGAGAGAAAGGGAGAAAATATTAATGAAAATAGCATAGAGAAGTAGAATATTTAAATAGTCTTTCTTTAAAATTGAGGAAAGAAAACTTCTAAATCAGAACAGATTTATTGCGAGGTTTGTATCAGCCTCATGCTCTGAAATCGCTCTTAACTCTGTTCCACCTCTTCTAACTAGTTTTTGTTCCCATTTGCTAATGTCTCCCTAATTCAATATCAATATTTCTTGATCTTCTTCAACAATATTCTGTATGGGACCTTGTCAAAAGCTTTCTGGGTGTTCACACACACTACACCTTTTCCAGTTCACCAGCTTTTACATCTGACACTTCTTCAAAGAATTCTGATGTCAAACACAATCCTCCTTCCAGAAATCTGTATTGGCAGCTCTAACTAATTTTAATTCTCTAAATATTTAGTAATAACATCTTTGATTAGAGGTTCAAAACTTCTTTTACTACAGATATTAAGCCAGTCACTACGTAATTGCTTAAACTAGTGTGGATGTAGGAAATTTGAAATAAAAACAGACAATGTTGTAGCTATCTAGTGTATCTGGCTATATCTATGGAGAGAGAAACAGGGAGAGAATTTTTTCCTGTCCACGATCAATGTGGTCAACGATGTGTCAGTGGAAAAAATAGCGAGATTGGAACAATGGGATTCTCGATGTTGAATGGAAGAAGTCAAGCTTTCATTGAAGGTTTTTGATGGTGAACTGACACAATCTCACTGGTGAGTGGTCTATTTGTATACCTTAACATTATTACCTAATCTCACCACACCCGATATACATACAGCACCTACTCCTGACTTGAGAAAGCCTGAGCAGTTGTCTAGTGGCTGCTACAGGCCTCCATCATGGCCAACATTTCTGAACATCTCAGAATACTCTTTGGGGGAGTGTCACCACAGTCAGTCAGTTGCATCATACGTTCTCCCAGGGATTTGGACATGATTAGTCTGCCACTTGGAGAGTTAAGAATTATCAGTTTTGTATCATTACAGTCCAGGGAGTGGACCATGCTCAGTTGAGCAGTCCCAGTGCAACTAGTTGAGGATTAGTAACCAATCAGTCAGGGGCCTGGTTACTCATCAATCAGGGGCCTGTCAGTCAGGGCTGACACTCCAAATCAGTCCAGTTTGTGGCCCAAAGTCAATTCTGGGATCTATTGATTGAATGTTCTCAGTGGCCATTGCTGTTTTGGGGAGATTGGAGGCAGAGTGATGGGATGCAGTGGGTACAATAATTGTGAAAGGTGATAATACAATATAGCAATATGGGAGATAACATAGCATTGGAGAGAATGGGTCACTACAGGAGGGAGTGTCATAAATGGTTGCCACTAGCCTGGCTTCAATGGTGGGGCGATATAGTGAATCACAGTACTTGATAGTACTAAGCTGTAGGCCTAGGAATCAGGGGGCAAAGTCAGAGGTGGAGACTTAAATAAAAGGTTTTGGTGGAAATGTGCAGAAGCTCAAGGTTAAAAGGCTGAGCCTGTAGCTCACTGTGATACACAACCCACATTGGGTGGCTCAGTGGTTAGCACTGCTGCCTTGTAGCGCCAGAGACCCAGGTTCAATTCCCGCCTCAGGCGACTGACTTTGTGGAGTTTGCACATTCTCCCAGTGTCTGCGTGGGTTTTCTCCGGGTGCTCTGGTTTCCTCCCACAGTCCAAAAATGTACAGGTTAGGTGAATTGGCCATGTTAAATTGCCCGTAGTGTTAGGTGTAGGGGGATGGGTTGTGCTTCGGTGGGTTGCTGTGGACTTGTTGGGCCGAAGGGCCTGTTTCCACACTGTAAGTAATCTAAATCTAAATTACGTTCCATCCTCATCCAAATCTTGAATATGCAGTAAGAGTGAAGAATGGATGCCATCACACTGAAAAATGTCACAGTCATTTTTTTTGTGTGTTTAAGGACATGGGCTCTGCTTGTAAGTGACATGAGACCTTTCAAGGAGTAATTGCATTTATCAGGCAATTGTACAGTACAGACTGAAGGCAACTGTATTTGTAAAATTCTGCAGAACTGCACACACTGTCTGACTACGTCCAGTACAAATCCTGGCCACAAATCATCTTGTCCACATCACTGGCCATTATAGATTGATCATGGTCAGCTCTGTCAAGTGTAAGTAACCACAGGTGACCTTTAGGCCGCAAACCACAGACAGACCATCGTCTGATAGACTGCACAAAGGCGTGCAGCTGTTTTCCTCACATCTTGCACCAAATGAAGTTGCCGACATGTTGTTATAAGCAATGCTGTTTTTCCTTGGGTGATGCAGAAGCTGGAGTGGGGAGTGACAATGTTTCAGTAATCTCATTAAACTACCAATCTCAACAAGTACAACATGGCTGGTGCTGCACACTTTGGAATAAAGTACTTTATATCAAAAGTCCACACAGAAGCATTCCACGGTTATCCATGAGATTTATGTTAAACTGCTGTTTGTATGTGCTGAAACTGCCAATTCTTTACTAAGGAGCTAGTTTGATTCTGATATTCCGCACATAAAGTTATTAGAACCAACATCGATAGATCCAGACATAACAGGTTTTATCATGTGGCTACTGCACAATGGGGAACAACGAAAATGAGGTAAGCAAAGTGGTCAGCAAGCCCAAGACCACAACGAACTTCCATTGCTTGCTAAACTACCTCCACATGAAGAGGTCACAACTGAAGTTCTCCTCAGGATGTGGAGGTGGTACAAGAGGCCCAGAGTGTATCGCCTTTGATTTTCTCCAGATGAGTAAGATGCAGTGTCACTGCCAAATAAGAATGTCCCGGGACACTGTCATCATTTGGTCGTGATCTGAAGGAATGGGAGGTCAGCCTACCCCAGGGGCCATCAAGATGATAGCAGCATACATTTTTCTGCAAATGGCTGTTTCCAAGCATTGATGGGGGACTTGTGTGAGATTTCTCACAATCATACAAAAACTGTCACTGATGGAACCTGCATCAGATCACACCATTTTATCTTGTTTCCCTGTGACAAGGTCAGTGCAGCAGCCTTGGGGCTAAAGGATTTGGCAATATAGCTCCCTCCCCCAGGTACAGGACATTATAGCATGTATGAAGTGCTGCATTTTGGAAAGGCAAATCAGAGCAGGACTTGTCTACTTAATGGTGAGGTCCTGGGGAGTGCTGCTGAACAAAGAGACCTTGGAATGTAGGTTCAGAGTTCCTTGAAAGTGGAGTCACAGTCAGATAGGATAATGAAGAAGACGTTTGGTATGCTTTCCTTTGTTGGTCAGAGCACTGAGTATAGGAGTTGGGAGGTCATGTTGTCACTGTACGGGACGTTGGTTAGGCCACTGTTGGAATATTGTGTGCAATTCTGGTCTCCCTCCTATCAGAAGGATACTGTGAAAATTGAAAGTGTTCAGAAAAGATTTACAAGGATGTTGCCAGGGTTGGAGGATTTGAGCTATAGGGAGAGGCTAAATAGGCTGGGCTGTTTTCCCTGGAGCGTCAGAGGCTGAGGGGTGACCTTACAAAGGTTTATAAATCACGAGGGGCATAGAAAGGACAAAGAGACAAGGTCTTTTCCCTGGCGTAGTGGAGTCCAGAACTAGAGGGCATAGGTTTAGGGTGAGAGGGAAAAAATTTAGAAGGGACCTAAGGAGCAACTTTTTCATGCGGAGAGTGGTACGTGTATGGAATGAGCTGCCAGAGGAAGTGGTAGAGGCTGGTACAATTATGACATTTAGAAGATATCTGGATGGGTATATGAATAGGAAGGGTTTAAAGGGTTATGGGCCAGGTGCTGGCAAGTGGGACTAGATTGTGTTGGGATATCTGGTCGACATAGACGAGTTGGACCGAAGTGTCTGTTTCCGTGCTGTACACCTCTATGACTCTACAGCCTGTACACACATTGCACAAAGTGCATCATTTCATGACATGGGTATTTTTGTCAAGAAAAAAGGGATCCATTTTGTCAATGTACAAGTAATTTGTGATCACTCTGGAGGTCTATGCCAAATATCCTGGAAGCTTCTATGGTGTCTATATCCTTGATAACTCTCAGGTTCTTGCTTCATTTTAAGGGATGGGTGCCTTACGAGGTTGGATACGAGAAGCCTGATGAAGAGTTCTGGCCTGAAACGTCAATTTTCCTGCTCCTTGGATGCTGCCTGACCTGCTGTGCTTTTCCAGCAACACATTCTCAACTCTGATCTCCAGCATCTGCAGACCTCACTGTCTCCTACTGAAAGACAATGGCTACCCTCTATAACCATGCCTGACTACTCCAATTTGAAGTCCTCTGACTGAGGCAGAGAAATAGAGTGCAGCCTATTTTTCCATCAGGCTCATGGTGGAGTGGACAATAGGTCTTCTGATGATGCTTGGATTGGTGTGGGAGGGCCTTGCTGTATAGTCCAGACAGAATGTGTTGCAGAATCCTTCCATGCTGTGCTCTGCCCAATTGCAGCAGGTAAAAATCAGATGTGATGGACTCAGCAGCCTATTTTGCAGAGTGACAGCAGTTGTATGAGGCTACTGAGGAGGCGGACCATCACCTTCATCATGGCAGAGTGCAACAGTGTCAGCCACAACAGGACTTAATTGACACCCACTTCCAATTCTGATGTGGATGAAGTCATCATTTCTGGTTGGTTAATAGGCAAGCAGTCCCTGTTTATTCCCAGAAGCCTCTGTAGCTTTTTTGTTTGCTTTTCCTTCACATTTCTGGTCATTTAATAAAGTTAACATTAATAACTGCTTGTTACATGATGATACCACATTCAATTCTGACAAGATGCCAGGCAATGCTGGGCATGACAGAAAAAATAACATGCCAATCAGACAGGACTTTAACATCATTTGGTGCTAAAATTGGGTAGCTGCAGTTAAAATGACACTCAATTGGGCAACTGATAATGTAAAGTGGCAATACATTGACGAATGCGGGCTTTTAATTTCACCCATGCCATGTACATGCCCTCAGAAGCTTTTCTTTTTCATTTCTCTCCCACTATATATACAGTAAAGGGATAGTCATAGCCGACAGCATTTGATCAGGTGCTTAGCTAGGCTTAAACTATGGTGCTAGGCAAAAGTGAGGTCTGCAGATGCTGGTACCCAGAGTTTAGATCAGAGTGGTGCTGGAAAAGCACAGCAGGTCAGGCAGTATCCGGGCAGCAGGAAAATCAACGTTTCGGGCAAAAGCCCTTCATCAGGAATTAAACTATGGTGCTGGCAGAAGAAATCCTGGAAGGTTCCAGCAGCTAATGAATACAAGATAACATTAACACTGTAAAGCTATATTGCATAATTGTTGATTTGAGTAGCAAGAAATGTGGGAGATAATTCACTAGAGCTTATGGAGAGAAACCCTCCACAAGATTCCCAGAAATTAATACTTTGCTGATTCTTGATACAATTCTGATCTTCAGTTTGAAGCTTTAGGTTAATGGGTTAGCTTTACCTTAGTATTTCACTTTCTCATTTGGAAGTGTATATTATGTTGGTCACTCTTCAGTCTACTAGCACACAAGGGGCAGAACTTAATGCCATCTTACAAAAAGATTTGAAGGCGGGTGGGGCATATACTTCGGAAGAAGGGTGCGGGTCCAACCCCATTACCTTCCCACCTCTGCCATGAGTAAGATTTGTGGATGACATTCCTGTCCCACCACCAACTGAGGCCCTTTGGTTGTCTCCTCCAGCCTGTACTAGTATTCAACTAGCAGTGGGTGGGGCAGTTACCATACAGGAAGCCCCAGTAGCAAAGCTTGCATTGTTTTCTTGCAGCCTCTAGAGGAAGCCTTCGTAGTTGGGCGGCACAGTGGTACAGTAGTGAGCACTATTGTCTCACAGTGCCAAGGACCCAGGTTCAATTCCTGACTCGGTCGACTGTCTGTGTGGAGTTTGCACATTCTCCCCATGACTGTGTGTGTTTCTGCTGGGTGCTCTGGTTTCCTCACAGATCAAAGATGTGCAGGTTAGGTGGATTGGCCATGCTAAATTGCCCATAGTGTCCAGGGATGTGTAGGTTCGCTAGATTAGCCATGGGAAATGGGGGGCTTTGGGGATAGGGTAGGGTAGTATGTTCTTTGTAAGGTCAGAGCGGACCAAATGGCCTCTTTCCAAGCTGTGGGGATTCTATGTTCTATTGTCAGACTCTCATTGCCTCATTGAGGAAACCAGTATCAGGAAGGTGGAAGCCTACTTAGAACTACTCTGACCCCATTGTCTCTCATAGCACAACTTTCAACGTGTGTTAAAAAGTGGGTAAAACCAGCCAATACACAATTACCAGCTTTGATCTCATCGAAGGTCCATTGCTGGGGAACTATGTAGCCAAGAGGCTCCTCACAGGGAGGCAGGGTCTTCCATAACTCTCAGCAGAAGAGGGAAATTCAATTGCCTGATAGTGCCCATCAGTTCTCCATAGATCTTGCTGTATAATGTCCTGCGTCTGTAGCCCCCATTTCCTACAGAACCCTCCGATGTCTCATGGTACATTATCCTCCATTAGCTAACTTATCTGATATCACCTTTCATTTATTATAGGAGAAAGTGAGGTCGGCAGATGCTGGAGATCAGAGCTGAAAATGTGTTGCTGGAAAAGCACAGCAGGTCAGGCAGCATCCAGGGAACAGGAGAATCGACGTTTCGGGCATAAGCCTGAAGAAGGGCTTATGCCCGAAACATCGATTCTCCTGTTCCCTGGATGCTGCCTGACCTGCTGCGCTGTTCCAGCAACACATTTTCAGCTTTCATTTATTATAAAACTGGGAGAATGATTTTCAACTGGCAGCCGCCTATTTTTCACCTGAAAATTTGTGGCTTTTTCCTCCCCATTTTCTAACCTGACATGCTTATAGGATGACACCATATATTTTGGAAAGAGGCACAGAAGCTGTGGAGCACATACCCCAGCATACAGCTGTTGAAGTGATATGTGTTGTACATTTTCTTTAGCTCTTTAAAGTAATTTGGAGCAGTCCTTTAAATGGTTATCTTGCACTGCCATTCAAATCAGATTGATGAAATAAAAAATGAAGTAAGAAAATTAGGTTCTGTTCCCTGCATTTACTGCCTTCCCACCAAGTCAGGTTAAATGTGTGCAGAAGCCCCTGATTAAATGTTTGATCAGGCTGGCAAACTGCAACAGAGTAACTGCTTACTGCTCATGTGCATTGGTAACTGTTAACGGGATTTGAACTATCAAGCGCCTCAGACTTCCTGACAGCCTCGTTGGGTGCATACTGTTTCTGCCACAATGGCTTTGCGCTGGATACAAAAACTTCCAGATGCACAAAAGTCTTCAGCTGTCTTGGAGGTGGCTCAGTTACATTCTCAGAATTTGTACATCTTACTCCACCTTACCCCCGTTCTCTAAACTTGGCTTCTGTAATGGACAGCTGGAGAAGGAAATAAACATGAACAAACAAACAGGAAAAGGCTGGAGATATACAGCAGCGTTAACATTCTGTGTCCAATATCACTCTTCTTTGGTGACTGAAGGAGAAGCAAGACAGTGCTGACACTTGCTCCAAATTATACATTTTCTTTTCACAAAGTTCATTAGCCAGTTTTCACCACACCCACTTGTTGGATATAGATAAGATCAGCTGCAATGCTAATTAAATGAATCACCTGATTTTACTTTCTGTTAAGGTCAATGGATAGTAATTCTGGAAAAGTGTAAATCTGGGACATTTCATCCAATCCTGTCAGTCTCCCATTGGTAGGTTACATTAAAATTACACCAAATATTAAAAAAAACCCACAGGAACTCTGATGCTGGAAATTTGAAGAAAAGTCACTGGACCCGAAATGTTAACTCTGATTTCTCTCCATAGATGCTGCTAGAGTTTTACAGCAATTTCTGTCTTTGTTATACCTAATATATTTCTACATTGCTTTGTGAATTGTAGGGAGCCAAATCTGATGTTTAAGGGTTTCAATTTCCAACCACTGTCAGAGGTAGAACTTCAATATTGAGCTGCCAGTTTAGGAAGATTTCAGTCCAATTCCAGACTCGGTTGGATGTTAGATTGGTTACAAAGCTTGCAGGTAAGGAAGGAGAAATCATCCAAGATTCACCCAAGATTTCAGTAGCTGTTTTATTTTAACACTTAAGAGTAAATATTTGGGTGGTCTGCAGGTGGATAACAAATTCTTTAACATTTAAGTTGGTTAAATAGCATGCTAGAAGCCTCAGGAGTAGTAAACAATTACTGTTGTACAGATAAATAAATAGTTGAAACTTTATTGCTGGAACAGCACAGCAGGTCAGGCAGCATCCAGGGAACAGGAGATTCGACGTTTCGGGCACAGGCCCTTCTTCAGGAATGAGCAGAGAGTGTTCAGCAGGAGAAGATAAAAGGTAGGGAGGAGGGACTTGGAGGAGGGGCGTTGGAAATGTGATAGGTGGAAAGAGGTCAAGGTGAGGGTGATAGGTCGGAGTAGGATGGAGGCGGAGAGGTCAAGAAGAAGACTGCAGGTCAGGAAGGCGGTGCCGGGCTGGAGGGATCCGGCTGAGACAAGGTGGGGGGAGGGGGGATGAAGAAACTGGTGAAGTCCAAGTTCATCCCCTGCGGTTGGAGGGTTCCCAGTCGGAAGATACCACCCCACCAATCTCCATGTACAGCGCATCATCCGCCGTCACTTCCGCCACCTCCAAACAGACCCCAGCACCAAGGATATATTTCCCTCCCCTCCCCTATCAGCTTTCCGTAGAGACCACTCCCTCCGCGACTCCCTTGTCAGATCCACACCCCCCACCGACCCAACCTCCACTCCCGGCACCTTCCCTTGCAACCGCAGGAGGTGCAACACTTGCGCCCACACCTCCCCCCTCACTTCTCTCCAAGGCCCCAAAGGAAACTTCCATATCCGCCACAGATTCACCTGCACCTCCACCCACATCATCTACTGCATCCGCTGCAGCCGGTGTGGCCTCCTCTATATTGGGGAGACAGGCCGCCTACTTGCGGAGCGATTCAGAGAGCACCTCTGGGCCACCCGGACGAACCAACCTAACCACCCTGTAGCACAGCATTTCAACTCCCCCTCCCACTCCACCGAGGATATGCAGGTCATTGGACTCATCCACCGCCAAACCACAACAACCCGACGGTCGGAGGAGGAGCGTCTTATCTTCCGACTGGGAACCCTCCAACCGCAGGGGATGAACTTGGACTTCACCAGTTTCTTCATCCCCCCTCCCCCCACCTTGTCTCAGCCGGATCCCTCCAGCCCGGCACCGCCTTCCTGACCTGCAGTCTTCTTCTTGACCTCTCCGCCTCCATCCTACTCCGACCTATCACCCTCACCTTGACCTCTTTCCACCTATCACATTTCCAACGCCCCTCCTCCAAGTCCCTCCTCCCTACCTTTTATCTTCTCCTGCTGAACACTCTCTGCTTATTCCTGAAGAAGGGCCTGTGCCCGAAACGTCGAATCTCCTGTTCCCTGGATGCTGCCTGACCTGCTGTGCTGTTCCAGCAATAAAGTTTCAACTTTGATCTCCAGCATCTGCAGACCTCACTTTCTCCTCGAAGATAAATAAATACCCAACTGGTCATAATCGTGCAGCATGGAAACAGACTCTTCGGTCCAACCAGGCCACGTAGACCATAATCCCAAACTAAACTAGGCCCACCTGCCTGTGCTTGGCTGATATCCCTCCAAACATTTCTTACTCATGTACTTACCCAAACATCTTTTAGTCATTGTAACTGTACCCACATCCACCATTTCCTCTGGAAGTTCATTCCACACAAACCACTCTCTGTGCAAAAAACATTACCCCTCATGTCTTTTTAAAATCTTTCTCCTTTCACCCTAAAAATATGTCTGCTCGTCTTGAAATCCCCCACCCTTGGGAAAAGAAACATGCCATTCACTTTATCTATACCCCCCATAATTTTATATAACCCTTTAAGTTCACACATTGACCTCCAATGCACAAATGAAAATACTCCCAACTTATCCAGCCTTTCCTCATAATTCAAACCTTCCATCCCTGGCAATATCCTGGCAAATCTCTTCTGAACCCTCTCCAGCTTAATAATATCCTTGTTATAACAGGGTGACCAGAACAGCACACAGTACTCCAGAAGAGGCCTCACCAACATCCTGTATAACCTCAACATAGCATCAACATAATTGTTGATGCAGAGACAGACACAGATTTTGAGTAGCTGCTTGCTCGGTTTATGCTGGCACAATTAATTTCACAGAAATTGCACATCTTAAAACCATGTGAACTGAGCAAAATATGACATAGGATATTGTTTAAGCCTAACTTTAGACTTGGTCACTTAACAAAGTAACCCAGGGGAGGTTTCCATACAAAATGGATGAAGGGTTTGAGTAGAGGTTTTTCATCTCTCAATGCCAAAAATGTGTATGTCTGTGCAGAGTCTTTCTCATCACAAGTGACACATTTTACTCAACTAAGAATTGACCATGGAATCTTTCACAGTTCATTTCCCTTCCTTGAAGATTTTCAGCTGAACAGGAAATTCATAACATTCTTCAAATGTATAGTGGTATACATATGCAAAGTATAATGAGATGTAAAACTTGTGCTGCACCTAATCTCATCAATACACATTTGTACATGGGTACTTCTGTACCTAAGATGGCACCAGGAATGGTGACATACACTTTTTACTGTATCCTGCACCTGTATACTTAAGTACACATGACAATTAAACCTAAATCTAAATGTACTTGATAAACGGGTTAGGTTAACATTGCTTCTAATTACCACTGATGGTACAGAATATAATGCCTGCAGGGACTCTGATGGCACAGTGGTAGTTAGCCAGGAAACCCAGTTTCAAGTGCTATCTGCTCCAGGGTTCGTCATAACATCTCTGAACAGGTTGATTAAAAATATCTACAAATGGGTAGTAAGTGCCTTAACTGTTTGCCCAAGGGGTCAGCAATCAGCTGAGGCTTTTACACTGTTCCTCTTCTAAAACTTTGTCAGTAAGGCAAGTTTTGTTCCTTGCTAAACAATGAGTTTAGGTTTTGATACTTTAGATTCTCTACCAACTCATTTGAGTAACCAAAGAGTTGCTGTAGCACTTGATTGTTTTTCTTTTTTCTTTACATTTCTATTTCATGCAACATAACTTTGGTTTTTTATTTGCACATCAGTTGTCAGAATTGTGGAAAGATTTGGATATGAACATAGGAAGTACAGTTAGTAAGTTTGCAGATGACACCAAAATTGGAGGTGTAGTGGACAGTGAAGAAGGTTACCTCAGATTACAACAGGATCTTGATCAGGTGGGCCAATGGGCTGAGAAGTGGCAGATGGAGTTTAATTTAGATAAATGCAATTTTGGGAAAGCAGATTTTTGCAGGACTCATACACTTAATGATAAGATCCCAGGGAGTGTTGCTGAACAAAGAGACCTTGGAGTTCAGGTTCATAGCTCCTTGAAAGTGGAGTCACAGGTAGACAGGATAGTGAAGAAGGCATTGCATATGCTTTCTTTTATTGGTCAGAGTATTGAGTACAGGAGTTGGGAGGTCATGATGCGGTTGTACAGGATGTTGGTTAGGCCACTTTTGGAATATTGCAGGCAATTTTGGTCCCCTTCCTATCGGAAGGATTGTGAAACTTGAAAGGGTTCAGAAAAGATTTATAAGGATGTTGCCAGGGTTGACAGATTGAAGCTATAGGGGGAGGCTGAATAGGCTGGGGCTGTTTTCCCTGGAGCGTCAAAGGCTGGGGGGTGACCTTATCGAGGTTTATAAAATCATGATGGGCATGGATAAGATAAATAGACAAAGTTTTTCCCTGGGGTGGATGAGTCAAGAACTAGAGGGCATAAGTTTAGGGTGAGAGGGGAAAGATTTGAAAGGGACCTAAGGGGCAACTTTTTCACGCAGAGGGTGATGCATGTATGGAATCAGCTGCCAGAGGAAGTGGTAGAGGCTGGTACAATTGCAACATTTAAAAGGCACCTGGATGGGTATATGAATAGGAAGGATATGGGCCGGGTGCTGGCAAATGGGATTAGATTAGGTTTGGATATCTGGTCGGCATGGACGAGTTGGACCGAAGGGTCTGTTTCCGTGCTGTACTTCTCTATGACTCTATAATTAAGTATGAAAATGAGAGAAATATAAAACTTTTTTTTTGCAGCATTTCATCAGCTAGTTATAACTATTCACCTGAGGAGAAAGTGAGGTCTGCAGATGCTGGAGATCAGAGCTGAAAATGTGTTGCTTGAAAAGCGCAGCAGGTCAGGCAGCATCCAGGGAACAGGAGATGGGCATAAGCCCTGAAGAAGGGCTTATGCCCGAAACGTCAATTCTCCTGTTCCCTGGATGCTGCCTGACCTGCTGCGCTTTTCCAGCAACACATTTTGATAACTATTCACCTCTCAGTCTGTAGTTCTCAGTGGCTGCAATTTATCACTGGAATAGTTTTTCTAATATAAGCTCAGCAGTTCTTGATTATTTAATTTTCTTTGTTCAAGAATTTGTCGATTATCAAAACTAAGTCAAAAATCCGAAAACCATAAGGGAAAAACAAAATAATTGACTACATAGCACTGTGCATTTTATTAGCATACACCTGCTTAATAATCTTTATATGCTGTTATAATAGATTTGTTAATATATTTAAAATGGGTAAATTTGAGGCCATTATTTTTACGTGAACATACCAATGATTTACAACTCTATTTAAGAAGCTCACATATCAGCATTAACATAAATTCTGAAATACAGTCAAAAGGCATAAAATAGTTCATAAATAACCAAGCTTCACAAAGATTCTAAATTAGCCTTTGAGCTGTTGAACTTTGGTGAGAAGGCCCATATTGAGACAACATCCTGATACCATGGAATAAAAGGATTTCAGCAATGGTGTGACAATTCTATCCTTGTCACCTTAGACTCATGGTCATAGAGTCATAGAGATGTACAGCATGGAAACAGACCCTTTGGTCCAACCTGTCCATGCCAACCAGATATCCCAACCCAATCTAGTCCCACCTGCCAGCACCTGGCCCATATCCGTCCAAACCTTTCCTATTCATATACCCATCCAAATGCCTCTTAAATGTTGCAATTGTACCAGCCTCCACCACTTCCTCTGGCAGCTCATTCCATACACGTACCACCCTCTGCGTGAAAAAGTTGCCCCTTAGGTCTCTTTTATATCTTTCCCCTCTCACCTTAAACCTATGCTCTCTAGTTCTAGACTCCCCGACCCCAGGGAACAGACTTTGCCTATTTACCCTATCTATGCCTCTCATAATTTTGTAAACCTCTATAAGATCACACCTCAGCTTCCGACGCTTTAGGGAAAACAGCCCCAGCCTGTTCAACCTCTCCCTATAGCTCAAGTCTCCCAACCCTGGCAACATCCTTGTAAATCTTTTCTGAACACTGTCAAGTTTCACAACATCTTTCCAATAGGAAGGAGACCAGAATTGCACACAATATTCCAACAGTGGCCTAACCAATGTCCTGTACAGCCACAACATGACCTCCCAACCCTGTACTCAATACTCTGACCAATAAAAGAAAGCATACCAAACGCCTTCTTCACTATCCTATCTACCTGCGACTCCACTTTCAAGGAACTGTGAACCTGCACTCTGAGGTCTCTTTGTTCAGCAACACTCCCTATTACCTTACCATTAAGTGTATAAGTCCTGCTAAGATTTGCTTTCCCAAAATGCAGCACTTTGCATTTATCTGAATTAATCTCCATCTGCCACTTCTCTGCCCATCGGCCCATCTTGTCAAGGTCTTGTTATAATCTGAGGTAACCCTCTTTGCTGTCCACTACACTTCCAATTTTGGTGTCATCTGCAAACTTACTATACCTCTTATGTTCACCTCCAGTCTGAAAAACAACCCTCGACCACCACCTTTGAGCCAGTTCTGTATCCAAATGGCTAGTTCTCCCTGTATTCCATGAGATCTAACATTGCTAATCAGTCTCCCATGGAGAACCTTGTCGAAGGCCTTACTGAAGTCCATGTAGATCACATCTACTGCTCTGTCCTCATCAATCCTAACTCAATCAAATTTGTGAGACATGATTTCCCACACACAAAGCCATGTTGACTATCCCTAATCAGTCCTTGCCTTTCCAAATACATGGATATCCTGTCCCTCAGGATTCCCTCCAATAATATGGGCGGCATGATGGCACAGTGGTTAGCACTGCTACCTCACAGCGCCAGAGACCTGGGTTCAATTCCTGCCTCAGGCGACTGACTGTGTGGAGTTTGCACATTCTCCCCGTGTCTGTGTGGGTTTCCTCCGGGTGCTTCTGGTTCCCTCCCACAGTCCAAAGATGTGCAGGTCAGGTGAATTGGCCATGCTAAATTGCCCATAGTGTTAGGTGAACGGGTAAATGTAGGGGTATGGGTTGCACTTCAGTGGGTCGGTGTGGACTTGTTGGACCGAAGGGCCTGTTTCCACACTTTAAGTAATCTAAACTTGCCCACCACCGACATCCATCTCACTGGTCTATAGTTCCCTGGCTTGTCCTTACCACCCTTCTTAAACAGTGACACCACGTTTGCCAACCTCCATTTGAAATTTTTTTGGTATTCAATGTGTAGGTATGTAAGAAAGTTGGGAAAGTAAATTTGGTTTCTTTGTTTTTTCAGCTAAAAGAACCAGACTGTTATCAATACAGATTTATACCCAGACCTGCAATCATCCTCAAGGTAAGCACATCATATTATACATTAGTCAATTACTTACATAGAAATATTGAATCTTTTCCAAATTCTCTATCTCTGGATAATCATCAGTGAACCGCAAGAATGTATTTCATTCACAAAGCTTTTTTGCATATTCAAGTAGCTCTCCCTGTCTGACACATTGCATTTGTCTTCACTGATTATCTTTGTTTTAATCAGCACTCATTTCAGTTACCAATGGCTAAACCACTGTCCTTATTCTTGTGGAACACATGATCCACATATGAATGCTGTACTGTAGATAAAGAGGATACAAAGTTAATACTTAGGAATCAGTTGCTCAATTCGTTTATTATCACCACAGAAATATGGTGGGAGCTCATTACACTTCATTGAAAAGTATCCTTATGACTCAAGTTGCTTGTTAGCACTAAAATTAATTCTTACACCTAGCTCTGACTTCAAAGAAACTTACCATATTATTGTTTTAAAACTGCTCTGTATTGCAATGAAACATTTTTATCTTGAGTTTGCTGCTTGACTAGTAAGAAATTGCTACATAGAAGAAAACAATAGAGCCTATAATTTAAGCATTCTATGACTAAAATATCAAGTATTCTGTTAAAAATGATAGTCAGTTTCATAAGATCAAACCAAAATCGTTAATACAGGGATTTTGTAAAGTGTCCTTCAGATGATAGAATTACACAGACAAAACTATTTGATTCTCAAACGTGAAAGGGAGATGAAAAGCATATTGATTTGCAGCCTTCTGAATTCTTACAAAGGGGATATATTGAAGTGATGTGTGTTGCAGTTGCCTTACAACACTGAAATACTTAGCAGATCCAATCCCATCAGTAGTGCTGTACAGTAAACATGTTCATGCACCACTGTAAGGGAGTTAATGAATGCAAACAATTCTGACTGGGTTGGAAACTAACATTCTTGGTTTATACCTTCAAAAATAAATACCAAAACTCATCAGGATATTTAGAGGCTCACTGATTTTATATCAATAATTGGAACTACAATGGAACTGAATATCAGGAACTAACTAGATGATTATCTGAACAGAGAATCTGAACAGCAAATGGTTATCATGATAGGTTTAATTTCTGTCTGCCAACATTCTTGACTATTTTTAGGTATCAACATTTCAAATTTACAATAGAAAACTCCAGAAGGCATCCAATAAAATGTGAGACATCCAAGATAATTTTAAAAAGCCAAAAACCAACAGCTGCATTAAAGAGAAGCAGCTGACCATTTTAGAGTATCTAATAGGATTTTGTGCTGGGGCTGGAGTGGGCAGATGTGGTGAGAGAAGTGTAGTTAGCTTCATGCTGGACTTCCCAAGCTTGCACCCAACAAAGACCCTTAAATGGCCCATAAGGATCACTTCAAAGTTCAGTCCACTGTTGTTTCGATAAATATTACTGGAAGCAGCCCTGACACTTGTCAGTCTCTCTTTAGTGCGGGTGGTTCAGAAATCGAAGGATCTCAGTGCCTTAACCACGAACTGGATATCTGGTGCCCACTGGGAAGTAGCCCACTTCCCTTGCTTCCAAACCTTCTGCACCTCTTCTTTGTGACTGTTGCCCCCCCCACCCCACCCCCCCCCTTCACCTTTCCATTTTGCTTTCTGCCAATTTCCATTCTCCTGTGTCCTCCACTATCCTGGAACTCCAGGGCTGCTCTTTCACTAGCAGTCATGGCCTCCCCAAAGTTAATGTTGAGCTGAACCTCTGTCCTGTTGTCTTGTCCTCACTATGGGCTTAGTGGCATGGGCCTCAAGAAGCCCTCCTTTCACAAGTAATTATGTGTCTATCACTGATTCTCCAACTGGCTGACAAGGCTTTCACTGTATCAACAGGATTGCACCCTGTGAGTCAATGAGCTGAATGGAGAAAGAGTGTGGTAATTTAAGAGATTGCTGTAGCATCCATATTGTTCTTACTCATCACTACTACGAATACAATCCAGTCAGAAAGAAAGATTCTGAGGGAAGGTTTTACCATCCACGATCAAGAAAGTTACAAATAGCATCAAATTGAAAGAAATAGCACAATACTGCAAAAATGATATTGGGGTTTGGATACAGAATTCTGAACAGAATATAAAGAACAGCAAACAATGGCTAAAAGATTAATAAGAAATGGAATACTGGAATGAGAGAAAACTAGCCACAAATATGGAAATTTGTAGTAAACGATTCCGTAGGTATTTGCAAAGGAAAAGAATAATTCAAGGGAGCAATGCTTTCCTTGAGTGAGAATTAATAATGAAAAAAAGGCAGATGAATTAGACAGATATTGTGCATCAGTATTCGCTCAAGAGGATACAGATAACAGCTAAGAACCAATTGCAAATCGAATGTGAAAGTGAGCAAGAAAACTACAATCACTAGGGAAAGGTCCTGCCAAAATGATTAAAGCTAAAACCTTCCAAGTTGTCAGTTCCTGATGGACCTAATCCTATGGTACTAAAATGGAATGGCTGCTGAGGTAATAGATGCATTGAATTTCATTTTCCAAAATTCCCTCCATACTAGAACATAAAAAAGTACAGCACAGAACAGGCCCTTTGGCCCACGATGTTGTGCCGAGGTTTAATCCTAATGTAAAATATAACAACTTAACCTATGCACCCCTCAACTCACTGCTATCCATGTGCATGTCCAGCAGTCACTTAAATGTCCCGAATGACGCTGGCAATGCATTCCATGCATTCACAACTTTCTGTGTAAAGAACCTACCTCTGACGTCTCCTTTATACCTTCCTCCTAATATCTTCAAACTATGACTCCTCGTACCAGTCAATCCTGCCCTGGGGGAAAGTCTCTGGCTATTGACTCTATCTATTCCACTCATTATCTTATATACCCCGATCAGGTCTCCTCTCTTCCTCCTTCTCTCCAGAGAGAAAAGTCCGAGTTTATTCAACCTTTCTTCATAAGGCAAGTCCTCCAGATCAGGCAGCATCCTGGTAAACCTTCTTTGCACCCTCTCCAAAGCCTCTGTATCTTTCCTATAGTAGGGTGCTCAGAACTGGACACAATATTCCAAGAGTGATCTCACCAGGGACTTGTAGAGCTGTAGCAAAACCTCGCGGCTCTCAATCTCGATCCCCCTGTTAATGAAAGCCAAAACACCATATGCTTCCTTAACAACCCTATCCACTTAGGTGGCAACTTTGAGGGATCCATGTCATTTATAAAAACTACAAAGAGCAGAGGCCCAAGAACACAGCCCTTCAGGACTCCACTCAACACTGACCTCCAGTGAGAATACTTTCCATTTATAACCACTCCCTGCCTTCTGTCAGCCAGCCAATTCTGAATCCAGATAGCCAAATCTCCCTGTATCCCATTCTTCCTGACTTTATGAATGAGCCTACCATGGAGAAACTTATCAAATGCCTTGCTGAAGTC
The DNA here is from genome assembly GCF_037043375.1 of Chiloscyllium plagiosum. NCBI lineage: Eukaryota > Metazoa > Chordata > Chondrichthyes > Orectolobiformes > Hemiscylliidae > Chiloscyllium > Chiloscyllium plagiosum. The sequence continues at coordinate 57,623,272 of NW_028270147.1, read as the reverse complement.
CACATACTCCATATCCACTGCTCGACCTTTGTTGACCTGTCTTGTCACCTCCTCAAAGGACTCAATAAGATTTGTGAGTCATGACCCGCCCCTCACTATGCCATGTTGACTGCCTTAATTACACTATGCTTTGCCAAATAGTCATAAATCCTATCCCTCATAATTCTTTCCAAAACTTTGCTGACCACAGACGTAAGACTACATGGTCTGTAATTGTCAGGGATTTCTCTATTACCCTTCTTGAAAAGAGGAACAACATTTGCCTGCTTCCAATCCTCCGGTACGACTCCCGTGGAGGGTGAGGAGGCAAATATCCTCGCCAGCGGCTTAGCAACCTCCTTTCTTGCTTTTCGGAGCAGCCTAGGATAAATCTGGTCTGGTCCTGGGGACTTATCAATCTTAATGTTTTCCAAAATTTCCAGCATATCAACTTTATCAATCTTGATCTGGTCAAGACTGTATCCTAGCTACTCAAAACTTTCATTCCCAACAAGGTCCCTTTCTTTGGTGAAAACGGAAGCAAAGAACTCATTTAGGGCTTCCCCTATTTGCTCAGACTCCACACACAAGTTCCTTCTGTTATCCTTGATCGGCCCTACCTTCTCCCTGATCATTCTCTTATTCCTCACAAAGGTTCTATCAAATCGAAAAATAGCAAAATATCCTTCCATTCAAGAAGGGAGGCAGAACTACAGGCTAATTAGCTTAACGTCTGTCTTATGGGAAAAAAGAACAAGAATCTATTATTAAGCAAATTACAACAGGGCATTTGTAAAACCCTCATGCAATCAGAAAGTCAACATGGTTTTGTGAAAGAGAGAGATCATGTGTGACTTATTTATTAGAACTATTTGCGGAAGTAACAAGTATTGTAGACAAAATATTGTAGGAGTACTGTACTTAAATCCCTAAGACAGCATTTATCAAAGTACCAAAACAAAGTTTATACACAAAATATGAGCTCATGAAATAGGGAATAGCATGTTAGCATGGACAGAGATTGGTTGGTGGATAGGTAACAAAGTGGGTATGATGAGCCATTTTTGAGTTGGCAGTCTCAGGAAGTATGCCACTTGGATCAATGTTGGAGCTTCAATTATTTATAATTTACATCAATGAGTTGGATGTAAGAATCAAATGTATAACAAAATGAGAAATTGCTGGAAAAGCTCAACAGATCAGGCAGCATCTGTGGGGAGAAATCAAAGTTAACATTTTTGGGTTCAGTAAACCTTCCGAAGAACTGATAGTAGGTAGGAAAATGTCAGTTTAGATTAGATTACTTACAGAGTGGAAACAGGCCCTTTGGCCCAACAAGTCCACACTGACTCTCCGAAGAGCAACCCACCCAGACCCATTCCCCTACCTTTACCCTTCAACTAACACTACGGGCAATTTAGCATGGCCAATTCACCTAACCTGCACATTTTTGGACTGTGGGAGGAAACTGGAACACCCAGAGGAAACCCACGCAGACACAGTGAGAATGTGCAAACTCCACACAGTCAGTTGCCTTCGACAAGAATTGAACCCGGGTCTCTGGCGCTGTGAGGCAGCAGTGCTAGCCACTGTGCCATGGTTTATATGCAGGGAGTAGGGTGGTGGGAAGGGGTAAACAGTAAACGATAGGTGGGATAGACAGAGAAGAAAAGTTGGACAGATAAAGGAGTGGATAACGATCTGGCTAGGAAGCTGAATAGCTATCAATAGGGACTGTTAGTGGCTAACACTTGGTTGTGTGTAACAGCAGACTATGTGCTAACAAGGGCAGGTGTGTCGGGGTTGGGGTAAGGAAATGGGAGAGCGCAAGCCCTAAAGTTGTTGAACTTGATATTGAGTCCAAAAGGCTGCAAGGTCCCCAAGCCAGGATCATTGGCATTTCCACAATGTTCAAGATGTCATACACAGCTGCTCTTGATACATCCTGAGATCCACACTCAGTGCGACATATCATCATATGCAGTCTTGACACCCCTCTCCAATAGCATTATATCACGTTGGCTCAGAGCTGCATCACACCACAGTTCCACTTCATCCTCCAGCTCATTCGATGTGCTAACAAGAATTTTTTTGTTTTCCTCACAAGCACACAAAATGTAGCAACTTAGAGATATCCACATCCCTCTGGAAACTTCCTCCCCTTCACGTCCCTCTGACTCCATCCCCTCCCTCGCTTCCTATCATGTACTCACTATCCCTCCAGTCCATGATACCACTATGGAACACCAGGCCATTGTGCCCATCACAGTTACTAACCTCATTTCATCTGATGACCTCCGCACCCCCACTGCGTCCAAGCTGATAGTCCCCCAACCTCACACAGCTCACTTCTACCTCCTTCCCAAATCCACAAACAGGACTACCTGGGCAGACCCATTGTTTCAGCCTGCACCTGCCCCACAAAACTCATCTCTTCCTACCTTGACTCGGGCTTTTCTCCCCTGGCCCATTCTCAGACCATTTATATCCGTGATTCCTCTGACACTTAGGCCAGTTTCGGAATTTCTAGTTTGCTGTCTCCAGCTGCTTCCTCTTTACTGTGGATGTGCAATCCCTTTACATGTCCATCCTCCCACCAGGATGGTCTCAGAGATCACTGCTTCTTCCTGGAACAAAGACCTGAACCATGCCCATCCACCACTACCCTCCTCTGCTTGGCTGAGCTCGTCCACACCCTGAACAGCTTCTCTTTTAACTCCTCTCATTTTCTTCAGGTCAGAGAGGTGTCCGTAAGTACTTGCATGGACCCCAATTCTGACTGTCTCTTTTGTGGGGTATGTGGAACATTCCTTCTTCCAGTCCTATTCTGACCCCCACCCACAACTCTTTCTCCAATATATCGATGATATCATCAGTGCTACTTCCCTCTCTCATCCGGAATTGGAAAAGTTTATCGATTTTGCTTCCAATGTCCACCCCGCCCTCATTTTCACCAAGTCCATCTCTGACACCTCCCTTACTTTCCTCGACTTCTCCATTTCCATTCTGGGGATAAACTGACCACCAATATCCACTATAAATCCATAACTCCCACAATTACCTATACATCATCACACCCTGTTTCCTGTAAAGACTTAATTCCATTTTCTCAACTACTCTGTTTCCATCGCATCTGTTCCAATGATGCCAACTTTGACAAGGCAGCCTCTGAAATGTGCACCTTCTTCCTCAGCAAAGAAATCCCTAGCACCGTAGATGACAGGACCCTCAGCTGGGACTGACCCATCTCCTGCACTTTGCTCTCATCCTTCCCTATCCCTATCCCAACAACACTAGGGTTCCCCTTGTCCTTACCTACCATCCCACCAGCATCCACAACCAGAGGACCATTAGCTGTCATGTCCACCACCTCCAGCGAGATGCCACCACCAGACATATTCCCCTTACCTTTCTTGATAGCCTTCCACAGGGACCATTCCCTCTGGGACACCCTAGTCCACTCTTCCTCTACTCCCAACATCCACACCTCCACAGCCTACTGGCACCTTCCTCCTCAGTATCCAAGGGCCTAAACAAACCTTACAGGTGAAGCAGTGCTTTACCTGTACCTTACAGAATCTACCATCCCCATGACCTATCCTACCTGCCTATCTTCCTTTCCACCTATCCAATCCACCCTCCTCTCTGACCTATCACCTTCATCCCCACCCCCATTCGCCTATTGTACTCTATGCTACTTTCTCCCCACCCCCACCCCTCTCTCATTTATCTCTCCATCCTGCAGGCACGCTGCCTCTATTCCTGATGAAGGGCTTTTGCCTGAAATGTCGACTTTCCTGCTCCTCAGATGCTGCCTGACCTGCTGTGTTTTTCCAGCACCACTCTAATCTAGCCCCTACCCTCACAGGATCTAGTCTACTGCATTCGCTGCTCATAATGTGGTTACCTCTACACTTGGGAAATGAAATGTAGACTGGGTGACCGCTTTGCAGAACACCTATGTTCTGTTACAGAAAAGACCCTGAGCTTCCAGTGGCCTGCCACTTCAACAAACCACCCTGTTCCCTAGCTAACATCTCTGTGTTAGGCTTGCTGCAGTCTTCCAGCGAAGCTCAACACAAGCTGGAAGAATAACACCTCATTTTCCCCTTGGGGACCCTGCAGCTTTTTGGACTCAATATCCAGTTTAACAAGTTTAAGGTTTGAGCTCTCCCATGTCCCCACCCTAAACCCACACCCCCACCCTAAACCCACACCAAGCCTTGTTAACACATAGCCTGCTATTACACACAACCCATTGTTAGCTACTAATAGTGTCAATTATTAGCTATTCACTCTCCTAGCCAGATTGTTATCCAATCCTTTGTTTCTCAAACTGTTCTTCTCTCTCTTTGGGCTCATCCGCATCTATCATTTACTCCTTACCCCCACCCCATACCCTATCTTCTGCATATAAACTGACATTTTCCTGGCTACCGTTAGTTCTGAAGAAGGGTCACTGGACCTGAAACATTAACTCTGATTTCTGTCCACAGATGCTGCCAGAGTCTTACCAGCACTTTCTTTTATTTCTGATTTACAGCAACCGCAGTTCTTTCAGTTTTTATTTAGGGACCAAATGTATAGTTGCTAAATTTGCTTGTGGGACAAAAACAGACAGCAAGGCAGATGAACTTAGGGCTTTGATTGGTGTCTGGGAAAGGGCATGATGATTGGCAACAAAATGTTCTAGGATATAGTCACTTCAGACAGGACAGGGAGGGAAGTAAAAGGGGGAGTGGAGTTGCATTGCTGGTCAGAGACAATATCATGGCTGTGCTAAAGAAGCACACTATGGGGATCTTGGGTAGTGAGGCATTATGGGTGGAGTTGAGAAATAAGAAGGCTGCAGTTACATTGTTGGGGCTGTATTACAGGCCTCCCAACAGTGAGCATGAGGTAGAAGAACAAATAGGTAAACAGATTATGGAAAGATGTAGAGGCAATAGGGTATTGATGATGGGAAATTTTAGCGTCAGAGGTCTGGATGGGGTAGAATTTGTAAGAAGCGTCCAGAAGAATTTTCTAGAGCAGTATGTCAATAGTCTGATGAGGAAAGGGGCCATATTGGACGTGATACAGGGGAACGAACCAGGACAGGTGGTAGAAGTTGCGGTGGGGGATTTCTTTGGGAGCAGTGACTACAATTCTGTAAGTTTTAGAATAATCGCAGATAAAGAAGAGACTGGTCCTAAGAGAAGAGTACTAAACTGGGCCAAGGCCAATTATATCAAAGTTAGGCAGGAGCTGGGAAATGTGGATTGGACACAGCTATTTGAAGGGAAGTCCACATTTGAGATGTGGGAGGCTTTCAAAGGTAGGTTAAAGATAGTGCAGAATAGGCATGTCCTGTTGAAGGCAAAGGATAGGAAGGGCAAGATTCATGAACCGTGAATGACAGGAGAAATTGTACGACTAGCCAAGAGGAAAAGGGAAGCGTAGGTAAGGTCTAGGCAGCTAAGAACAGAATGGGCCCAAGAGGAATATTGGAAGAGTAGGACAAGTCTTAAATTAGGAATCAAGCGGGCTAAAAGGGGTCATGAAATTGCTTTAGCGAGCAGAATTAAGGAGAATCCCAAAGCATTTTATTCTTATATAAGAAGCAAGCGGGTAACTGGAGAAAGGTTTGGTCCACTAAAGGATAATGAAGGAAGGTTGTGTGTCGAACCGGAGAGAATGGGTGAGATTCTGAATGATTACTTTGCATCAGTGTTCACTGAGGTGAGGAACATGATGAATGTTGAGATTAGAGATACAAGTTTGATTAGTCTGGATCACGTTGACAGAAGTAGGGAAGATGTGTTGGGTAGGCTAGAGATTATTAAGGTGGACAAATTCCCAGGACCAAATGGGATCTATCCCTGGTTGCTGAGGGAGGCGAGAGGGAAAATAACTGGGGCCCTGACAGATATCTTTGTGGCATCGTTAAATACAGGTGAGGTGCTGGAGGACTGGAGAGTTGCTCATGTTGTCCCCCTGTACAAGAAGGGTAGTAGGGATATTATGGGTAACTACAGACCAGTGAGCCTGACGTCAGTGGTGGGAAAGTTGCTGGAGAAGGTACTGAAGAAAAAAATCTATTTATATTAAGAAAAGATTGGCCTTATCAGTGATAGGCAACATGGTTTTGTGGGGGGGAGATCGTGCCTTACGAACTTAATAGAGTTCTTCAAGGAAGTGACCAAGTTGATAGATGAAGGAAGGGCTTTTGATGTCATATACATGGACTTTAGTAAGGCATTTGATAAGGTTCCCCATGGTGGACTAATGGAGAAAGTGAAGTCATATGGTGTGCAGGGTGTTCTAGCTAGGTGGATAAAGAACTGGTTCAGCAACAGGAGACAGGAGTAGTAGTTGAAGGAAATTTTTCGAAATGGAGAAAGGTGACCAGTGGTGTTCCACAGGGGTCAGTGTTGGGGGCCACTGTTGTTTGTGATATACACAAATGATCTGGAAGAGGGCACTGTTGGTATGATCAGCAAGTTTGCAGATGACATGAAGATTGGTGGAGTAGTAAAAAGCATAAGGGACTGTCAGAGAATACAGGAGGATATAGATAGACTGGAGAGTTGGGCAGAAAAGTGGCAGATAATTTTCAATCCAGACAAATGTGAGGTGATGCATTTAGGCAAGACTAATTCTCGAGCGAATTATACAATGAACGAAAGAGCCTTGGGAAAAGTTGACGGGCAGAGAGATCTGGGAGTGCAGGTCCATTGTACCCTGAAGGTTGCTGCACAGGTGGATAGAGTGGTCAAGAAGGCATATAGTATGCTTGCCTTCATTGGACGGGGTATCGAGTATAAGAGCTGGCAAGTCATGTTAAAATTGTACAAGACATTAGTTCGGCTACATTTAGAATACTGTGTACAGTTCTGGTCGCCACATTACCAAAAGGATGTGGATGCTTTGGAGAGAGTACAGAGAAGGTTTACAAGGATGTGGCCTGGTATGGAAGGTGCTAGCTATGAAGAGAGGTGGAGTAGGTTAGGTTTATTTTCATTAGAAAAAAGGAGATTGAGGGGGGACCTGATTGAGGTTTACAAAATCATGAAGGGTATAGACAGGATGGATAGAGACAAGCTTTTTCCCAGGGTGAAGGATTCAATAACGAGAGGTCACACTTTCAAGGTGAGAGGTGGAAAGTTTAAGGGGGATACACGTGGCAAGCACTTCACACAGAGGGTGGTGGGTGTCTGGAACGCCTTGCCAGCAGGCACGGTAGATGCAGGCACGGTAGATTCATTTAAGATGCATCTGGACAGATGCATGAGTCGGTGGGGAGCAGAGGGATACAGATGCTTAGGAATTGACCGACAGGTTTAGACAGTACATTTGAACAGGCTCAGGCTTGGAGGGCTGAAGGGCCTGTTCCTGTGCTGTAAATTTTCTTTGTTCTTTGTTCAAAACAACTTGTGAAGAAGAGATTCTGAAACTATATACAGTTAAGTTAAATGAGTGGGAAAACACATAGAAAATTATGATTAAAAATGTGACCTTGTTCATTTTGGCAGACGGAATAGAAAACTGCATATTTAAACAAAGGAAGATTGCTGAACTTTGAGATGCAAAGGGCTCTGTGTATCTTAGTCACACCGTAAGGTAAATGGAATGTTGTTTATGGAAAAGGGAATGGAATATAGAGGTATGCAACTGCAATAAAACATGCCTTGAGTGTTGATGACAGCTTGTCTGGAATACCGTGCGCAGTTTCAGTGTCCATATTTAAGAAATGCTGTAAATGTGTTAGAAAAAGTTCAAGTAAGTTTCATTCAACCGACACCTGATATGGAGGATTATCTTGAACAATGAGCATGTATCACCTGAAGGCTAGCAGAATGAGAGGTGATCTTTCTGAAAATATATGATTATAAGTAGAGAATAGATGCTGAAATGAAGTTTCACCACATGGGGGATGTTAGAATTATAGAGTCATAAAGGTCTAAGGCAGAGAAAAAGGCCCTTCGACCATTGAGTCTGTGCCAGTCAAAAACAATTACCTAACTGGTTCAATCTTGTTTTCCAGCGCTTGCCCCATAGCATTGTATGCTGTGGCATCACAAGTGTCTATCTAAATACTTCTTAACTGTTATAAGAGTTTCTGCCTCTACCACCCTTACAGACAGTGAGTTCCAGATTCCCACAACCTACTGGATGAAAAAAACATTTCCTACCATCTCCTTGAAACTCCCTGCCCTTACCTTAACTTTATGCTCTCTGGTCATTGATCCCACCAACAAGGGAGAAAAGTTTCTTCCTGTAATACCATGTCTGCACCCATCATCTCAATCATGTTCCCCACACCCCCCGCCCCCAGGTTCATCTGCTACAAGGAAAACAATCCCAGTCTACCCAACCCCGCCAATCCAATTAGGTGGCGGAGCTTACAAATAAGAGTTTTCTCATTTAATATGGGAATGTGGAAGAATTTATTTCTTCCAGAGGATCATGACTCTTATGAATGCTTTTCGGGTGTATGCTCTTTGAACAGTTAAGGCAGAGGTAGATAGGTTCTTGACAAACATAGGAGTCAAATATTATTTGGGCTTGACAGGAATGTGATTTGAGGTCACAATCAAATCAAGCATGATCTTAAAATCAAATCAACCAATGCCAAAGCAGGCTATATGGGCTGAATGACTTACTCCTATCCTAACTGATATCTTCACATCAACTGCAGTAGTTCAAGAATCCAGATCACCACCACTGTCTCAAGGCAGAAGTGGGTACTGCAGATGCTGGAAATCTGAGTCTAGATTAGACTGGTGCTGGAAAAGCACAGCAGGTCAGGCTGCATCCGAGCAGCAGGAAAATCAACATTTTGGGCAAAAGCCCTTAATCAGGAATGAAGGCAGAGAGCCTCCAGGATGGAGAAATAAATGGGAGGGGGGTGGGGCTGGGAAGAAGGTTGCCAAGAGTTTCAGGATATGGTTGAAGAGCCTGTATGTCTTCAGCCATGTCCTGAAACTCTTGGCTACCTTCTCCCCAGCCCCAACCCCCTCCCATTTATCTCTCCACCCTGGAGGCTCTCTGCCTTCATTCCTGATGAAGGGCTTTTGCCCAAAATGTTGATTTTCCTGCTGCTTGGATGTTGCTTGATCTGCTGTGCTTTTCCAACACCAGTCTAAACGAGACCACCGAGGTAAAAACAATGACTGCAGATGCTGGAAACCAGATTCTGGATTAGTGGTGCTGGAAGAGCACAGAAGTTCAGGCAGCATCCAAGGAGCAGCGAAATCGACGTTTCGGGCAAAAGCCCTTCATTAGGAATAAAGGCAGTGAGCCTGGAGTGTGGAGAGATAAGCTAGAGGAGGGTGGGGGTGGGGAGAAAGTAGCATAGAGTACAATAGGTGAGTGGGGGAGGGGATGAAGGTGATAGGTCAGGGAGGAGAGGGTGGAGTGGATAGGTGAAAAAGGAGATAGGCAGGTAGGACAAGTCCGGACAAGTCATGGGGACAGTGCTGAGCTGGAAGTTTGGAATTAGGGTGAGGTGGGGGAAGGGGAAATGAGGAAACTGTTGAAGTCCACATTGATGCCCTGGGGTTGAAGTGTTCCAAGGCGGAAGATGAGGCGTTCTTCCTCCAGGCGTCTGGTGGTGAGGGAGCAGCGGTGAAGGAGGCCCAGGACCTCCATGTCCTCGGCAGAGTGGGAGGGGGAGTTGAAATGTTGGGCCACGGGGCGGTGTGGTTGATTGGTGCGGGTGTCCCGGAGATGTTCCCTAAAGTGCTCTGCTAGGAGGCGCCCAGTCTCCCCAATGTAGAGGAGACCGCATCGGGAGCAACGGATACAATAAATGATATTAGTGGATGTGCAAGTAAAACGTTGATGGATGTGGAAGGCACCTTTAGGGCTTTGGATAGAGGTGAGGGAGGAGGTGTGGACGCAGGTTTTACAGTTCCTGCCTATCTCCTTTTCCACCTATCCACTCCACCCTCTCCTCCCTGACCTATCGCCTTCATCCCCTCCCCCACTCACCCATTGTACTCTATGCTACTTTCTCCCCACCCCCACCCTCCTCTAGCTTATCTCTCCATGCTTCAGGCTCACTGCCTTTATTCCTGATGAAGGGCTTTTGCCCGAAATGTCGATTTCGAAGCTCCTTGGTTGCTGCCTGAACTGCTGTGCTCTTCCAGCACCACTAATCCATAATCTAGACCACCGTCTCAAGGCCAGTTAGAGATTAACAATAAATACTGGCCTAGCTAGTGATTCCCACACACTGTGAAAGAATTTTAAAAATTTGGAGAAACTATTGCTATGCTCCTTAAAGCAAGTTGAAGTTGAGATTTGATAGCAAAGTGCAAAATCACAACCGGCTTTGATAAGAGTAAATAAGGAGAAATTTGGAAGGGAACTTGCAGGTGGTGATAGTCCCATGTGTCTGTTGTCTGTGTCCTTCTAGTTTCTATCCTTTTTAGTCTAAAAATGACCCTCTACCTTAAAAAATATTCAATGAATCTGCCTCTAACAGGTTACTAAAAATGTAGTAGATAAGTTATAGTCATAGCGATGTACAGCATGGAAATAGACCATTCGGTCCAACCTGTCCATGGCGACCAGATATCCCAACCCAATCTAGTCCCACCTACCAGCACCTGACCCATATCTCTCCAAACCCTTCCTATTCATATACCCATCCAAATGCCTTTTAAATGTTGCAATTGTACCAGCCTCCACCACTTCCTCTGACAGACTTTGAAGTATCCAATGCTTTCCAGTATCTCTTGGACTAAATTGAATTGACTGAAGACTGGCATCTGTGTCACTGAGGGACCTCAGGAGGAGCCCAAGATGAATTATCGTGACAGCACTTCTGGCAAACACATCAGCCTTGTCTTTCGCACTGATGTGCTGGACTCTCCAGTCACAGAGGATGGGGATATTTACAGATCCTCCTCCTCCTCCTGTTGGCTGTTTAAATGTCCACCACAATTCCTGAATTAGGGAATTTTGAAAAATTAACATCAAGTGTTGCTGAACAAAGAGACCTTGGAGTGTAGGTTCATAGCTCCTTGAAAGTTGAGTCGCAGGTAGATAGGATAGTGAAGAAGGCGTTTTGTATGCTTTCCTTTATTGGTCAGAGTATTGAGTACAGGAGTTGGGAGGTCGTGTTGCAGCTGTACAGGTCATTGGTTAGGCCACTATTGGAATATTGTGTGTAATTCTTGTCTCTTTCCTATCGGCAAAATTTTGTGAAACTTGAAAGGGTTCAGAAAAGATTTACAAGGATGTTGCCAGGGTTGGAGGATTTGAGCTATAAGGAGAGGCTGAACAGGTTGGGGCTGTTTTCTCTGGAGCGTCAGCGGCTGAGGGGTGACCTTACAAAGGTTTATAAATCACGAGGGGCATAGAAAGGACAAAGAGACAAGGTCTTTTCCCTGGCGTGGTGGAGTCCAGAACTAGAGGGCATAGGTTTAGGATGAGAGTGGAAAGCTTTTCAAAATGTTATTGTTCTGTTCATGCAGAATGCCTGTCAGCTTATCCTGCACATCAATGTCATTTGCTTGGGAGGCTGACTTGTTGCTTTTATCAAATTACAAAGCACCAAGTCTGCTTTCAGGATTCAGAGACCTAAGAGACCGAAGGGGCAACTTTTTCACACAGAAGGTGGTACATGTATGGAATGAGCTGTCAGAGGAAGTGGTGGAGGCTGGTACAATTTCAACATTTAAAAGGCATTTGGATGGGTATATGAATAGGAAAGGTTTGGAGGGATATGGGTCAGGTGCTGGTAGGTGGGACTGGATTGGGTTGGGATATCTGGTCGCCATGGACAGGTTGGACTGAAGGGTCTGTTTCCAAGTTATACATCTCTATGACTATAACTTATCAACTACATTTTTAGTATCTTGTTAGAGGCTGATTCATTGAATATCTTTTAAGGTAGAGGGCCATTTTTAGACTAAAAAGGATAGAAGGTATATTAGGGTGAGACAGGAAAGTTTAGTTGAGGCCACAACCATATTAGCCATGGTCATTTTAAATGGCAGAGTAGGCGCAATAGCTGACTGGCTTACTCTTGCTTCAAATTCGCTTGCTTGTATTCATGTTCACATGAATCCTGCAAACATCCTTTATTGGATGGGAGGTGTATAGGTGGTAGACTTGGAAGTTGCCTTTTGGAAGAATGCTTGAGTGTGCACAGTGCATCATCCTGATAAATGGCTCTGAATCCTGAAAGCAGACTTGGTGCTTTGTAATTTGATAAAAGCAACAAGTCAGCCTCCCAAGCAAATGACACTGATGTGCAGGATAAGCTGACAGGCATTCTGCATGAACAGAACAATAACATTTTGAAAAGCTTTTTGCTGTTTACTGAATTGAGAGCTTGCATGTGTGGGTTTGAAAGGTATAAGTCTTTCAATTGTTCCTTGAACCTGTAGGAACCCTGTGGTCTCTGGAACTGGATTGTTTTCTTGATTTGTTTGCCAGTTGGTTCCATTCAGAAGGAGAAGAATTGCACAGCAATCCTGAGCAGAATTTTCGTAATTATGGCAAGTTGCATCTGGATCCTTCTAAGCAACATTAAATGGAAATGTGCCTGGCTGCATTTCCATCCAGCTTGTACCTGGTGCCCCCTCCTCTGTCAAGTACAAGTGTTATAGAACTATCTTACTGGAAGATTAAGAAAGTCAGCAAATAAAAGCAAAAAAGTATTTCTAATTTTAAGATTAATATATAGCATCATAAGTGCACTTGTAACACAAGCAAAAGTTTTTTTCAAGTATAATCAATGGTTTCTTTTTACAACAGCTTTTAAGTGATTTTTTCTTCTTTCCTTTATTGATTAGGTGTGGAAATTTATTGTGTGGATCCATAATGAAAATCAATTATGTTCCATATACATGAAAGAGCTGATTTTTGAAAGGTCTCTGCTGGCAACAAAATTAAAGATTGCTGGAATATTGCTGGTTGATATGAGCTGCCAACTTCAAGTCATTACACTTACACACGTGGACCTTGTTGAACTTCATATGAAGCCAATTTTGTATTTTTTTGTAAGATGTGGAAGATATTCACACCAATTATTTTGACATTATGAAAAATCTTATGAGAATTTTATTTTGGCAATGATACACATATCAAAAGGAATAATTGTAACCTCTCAAAATCCTTACATTTTCCTGGCATTGTGACAATGAACGACAATCACTATCTAAAATATCATATTATTAAGTAGAATATAAATCAAAAATCCCACAAATAATGAATCCTAACCTCATTGCATACTCATGACCTGAGTGTGCTTAATGCAAGGCTTAGTTGCATAATTTTCATTCTCCCTCATGACAGCATAATTCAATTTTAACAGGTCACTAATTTATAAAAAGTGAAAAAACAAAATTAAATTTTAAAATCTTTGTGTAAACACAATAAATGGGCTTCAATATTTATTAGATTAGAAATTATTCTTGACAATAATAGCAAATGAACACCAATCTGGCACAATGGTATTTCAGACAATGAATCAAACAAACATATTTCCCCTTGTTACACTGGAATTTCTAAACTTAAGTACAGATGGTATTTGTGCCTAGACCTTGTTTTAAGCAGAACTGTTCCTATCATCTTTGCTCCATCTGACAGGATAGTCAGGGGCTTGGAGGGGAACTTGCAGGTTCTCTTGCATCTTTTGCCCTTCTCTTTCTAGATGGTGAGGTCACATGTTTGGAAGGTGCTGTTTGAAAGATTAAAAATCACACAACACCATGTCATAGTCCAACAGGTTTAATTGGAAGCACTAGCTTTCGGAGCGTCGCTCCTTCATCAGGTGGCGGAGCAGTGCTCCTAAAGCTCGTGCTTCCAATTAAACCTGTTGGAGTATACCCTGGTGTTGTGTGATTTTTAACTTTGTACACCCCAGTCCAACACCGGCATCTCCAAATCATGACTGTTTGAAAGAGACTTGGTGAGTTATTGCAGTGTAATTCAGAGATAGTATACATTGCTGCTCCTGGGTGTCAGTGGTTAAGGAAGTGCATATTTAAGATGATAGGTAGGTTATCAATCAAACAAGCTACTTTGTTCTAAATAGTTGAATTTTATTGAAATGGCACTCATCCGGGTAGGTGGAAGGTATTCAATCACACCTCTGATGTATAGCTTATGGAAGGTGGATAGGCTTTGGAGAGTCAGGAGATGAATTCCTTGCTCCAGAATTCCCAACCTCTGGGCTGTGCTTATAGTCAAACAATCATAAGGTTAGTCCAGTTACATTTTTGATCAATGGTGGTTCCCCAGGATGTTAATATTGTGTAATACAGCAATAGTAGTGCCATTGAATGTCAAGGGGTGGTGGTCAGACATTCTCTTGTTGGAAATTATCATTAAACAGCACTTGGTTAACACATATTACTTGCCAAAAATCAGCCCAAGATTCCATGTCATTCATATCTTGCTGCATGTGGCAAGGAATGTTTTAGCACCTGAGGAATTGTGAATGGTGCTGATCACTGTGCAAACATCAATGAACAATGCCATTTCTAGTCAGAGGATGGTCATGGAGCAGTTGATGGTAGTTCTCCCCAGACAGAATAAGCACAATGGTAACTAACAGTGGCATTGGTGGCAGCATGGTTGCACAGTCATATCTTAGGAAGGATGTCAAGAATGAAGAGCAGACAGAGAGAGTTTCCCAGGAAGGTATGGACAATAAGGAATTTCAGTAATTGAAGAAGCTGAGAAGGTTATGGAGAAACTGATTGGCGACATTAATCAAGATGAGGACTATTGTTAGAGAAAGTAGAGAAAATTGGTTTCCTCTGGAATGAGGGTAGTCATTTGTAGATTTTAAATAATTGCTAAAAAGAGCTAAAGAGGAAGTTTGAATTGTTTTTACATATAGGGTTGTTTAGATCTGGCGTGTACAAGCTGAATAGGTGACAACTCTGACTCTTCACAACTTTTAAAAGGAAATTTGACAAAGAATTGTGGAGAATAATGTATAAAGGTCATGGAAAAAAAGAAACTGGGATGTGGGATTTAGTTGGTCAGCCCTTTTTGCATGATCCATCCTTCTGTGCTGTAAAGCTTTAACATTCTATGGGGTTCAGTAGGAATAAGGCCTCACCTAATTTCTGTTTATATTCATACTTTTCATATCTCCAACTATAATTTATAATTATCTGTGTGTCACTCACGTGTAGTCATCCATAGGAGATTGGCTTACGCTATCTGATTCAACAGTCATAATTTAGCTGCATTTTGGGAACGCAAATCTTAGCAGGACTTATACACTTAATGGTAAGGTCCTAGTGAGTGTTGCTGAACAAAGAAATCTTGGAGTGCAGGTTCATAGCTCCTTGAAAGTGGAGTCACAGGTAGATAGTGAAGATAGTGAAGAAGGTGTTTGGTATGTTTTTTTATTGGTCAGAGTATTGAGTACAGGAGTTGGGAGGTCATGTTGTGGCTGTACAGGACATTGGTTAGGCCACTGTTGGAATATTGCGTGCAATTCTTGTCTCCTTCCTATCGGAAAGATGTTGTGAAACTTGAAAGGGTTCAGAAAATATTTACAAGAATGTTGCCAGGGTTGGAGGATTTGAGCTATAGAGAGAAGCTGAACAGGCTGGGGCTGTTTTCCCTGGAACATCAGATAGGATAAACAGACAAAGTATTTTCCCTGGGGTCAGAGACTACAGAACTACATGGCATAGGTTTAGGATGAGAGTGGAAAGATATAAAAAAGACCTAAGGGGCAACCTTTTCACATAGAAGGTGGTACATGTATGGAATGAGCTGTCAGAGGAAGTGGTGGAGGCTGGTACAATTGCAACATTTAAAAGGCATTTGGATGGGTATATGAATAGGAAAGGTTTGGAGAGATATGGGTCAGGTGCTGGTAGGTGGGACTGAATTGGGTTGGGATATCTGGTCGCCATGGACGAGTTGGACCGAAGAGTTTGTTTTCGTACTGTACATCTCTATGACGCTATAATTATCATCATTTCATCTCCTCTTCCAGCTAGCACCATTACCTAAACTTCCCATACTACGCTAATGTTGTTTTCTGTTTGCTGTCCTACCATCTCAGCTTTGGCCTATCATGTTACTTCTGATATAGAGGGAGAGCCCCATGTCTGCGGAATAATTTTCTGCGGTTTCAGTTACCCGTGGTTTACTGTGGCCCGAACATATTAGAGGGAACTTTCCAGAACCAGGGACCAGGAGCTGCCAGGATGGTAAATTCCCCATTTAATTGAATGAGTTTGCTCCTATCCGTGGTTTTGGGCTTCAGCAGTAGGTCTTGGAACGTATCCCCCGCGGGTAAGAGGGGATACTGTATATGGAATTCCAGGAAGGATGTGGAGGAACATAATTGCAGTGTTGGCCCCAAATTTAAATACAATAGTAAACTTGTTCTGTTTCACTGAAGCAAATAACAAGTAATCAGTATGGTGTAGAGTTGGTATGAGAGAGTTTTGAACAAAATTCTGACTAGAAAATCATATGCTTGGACACTGTCAAACCATCATTTTAACCACTAATGTTTATTAGGAGGCTCCTGGGACTTAATGTTCAAAACATTCTGTGTCTGTTTCAGCAGCCCTGAAAGTTTTGATTAGTTTTTCCAATTCATCAGCTGCTTCTCAAATGAAATTTGAATGGATCACTGGGGGGCACTGAACAATGGGCTGGGAAAGCATTTCTTTCTTTGCCTTCCATAGAGTGTAGAGGAGATGGTAGAGCAAAGGTTTGAGTTAAAAAGTTTAGCTGTCTGATTATGGAAAAACCGTCATTTCCCATGCTGCAACTTTAATGAGCTATTTAAATAGCTTCAATTTACACTTACTGTGAACAGACGTTCCAAATATTGAAATATATTTTCCAGAGAATTATTACTTTCAAATAAAAAATACTGATGCATTCACAATTTCAAACTACAAACCATCCTGAGCAATAAATTCGGTATTTATTATCTGTTACCAAGTGTGAAATACAAATTCTAATAACAATTTAAATGATCAGTAACAAAATTCAAGCTTTAGTGGTGGAATTACATATTATGTTGTAAATTTTTATCTCACAAATAGTACACACGAGGGAAACAGTGCAAGAAAAAGAGAAATTCAGGCTACCCAAACATAAATTACACTTAATATAATTATTATACTGGCAAAATTCCTCAATCAACCCTTCACTACATTTATAACCTATGTTAAGAAATGAATTAGTGTAAATGATGGCATTGTTTGAAAGTCAACGAAGGAATTTATCCCTCAGAATTCTGCACTATTGCTTGAACATTTTGCTACTTTGTATTGCACCTACCTAAAGCCACATTCAGGAAGCACAGACAACTGCAGACACAGACGTTATTTGAAGCTTATCAGTAAAATGCTAGTGGCTCCTTTACAGTGTTAGTATTATGACTGGATGTTGGCCGAAGATCCCCAGCTTATTATTGCTCCAGATGGATTACCCCAACTGGGTAAACTCCCAAGGTGTGGAACTGGTTCCCCTTCTTTATTTATCCATCCCTCAGTTGGTCAGAACAAGATTAATTTAAAATAGATCTCTGCCTGGTGGATACCTTTCTCACAGATCAAGTATATTTATGTTTTAAAAGTGAACATTGGAACTGTAGTCAGTAATTTTGCAGATAACACCAAAATTGGAGGCGTAGTGGACAGCGAAGAAAGTTACCCTAGAGTAGAACGGGATCTTGGTCAGATAGGCCAATGGGTCGAGGAGTGGCAGGTGGAGTTTAATTTAGATAAATGTGAGGTCCTGCATTTTGGAAAGGCAAATCAGGGCAGGCCTTCTAAATCTTAATGGTAGGGTCCTGGGGAGTGTTGCTGAACAGAGAGACCTTGGAGTGCAGGTTCATAGCTCCTTGAAAGTGGAGCCGCAGATAGATAGGATAGTGAAGTAGGCTTGCCTTTATTTGTCAGTGCATTGAGTATAGGAGTTGGGAGGTCATGTTGCGGCTGTACAGGACATTGGTTAGGCCAGTTTTGGAATATTGTCTGCAATTCTGGTTTCCCTCCTCTAGGAAGGATGTCGTGAATCTTGCCAGGGCTCACTAGATATTTACAAGAATGTTGCCAGAGTTGGAGGGTTTCAGCTATAGGGATGTTTTCCCTGGAGTGTCAGAGGCTGAGGGGCGACCTTAGAGAGGTTTATAAAATCATTAGGAGCATGGATAGGGTAAATAGACAAGGTCTTTTCCCTGGGTTGGGGGAATCCAGATCTAGAGGGCATAGGTTTAGGGTGAGAGGGGAAAGATTTAAAATGGACCTAAGGGGCAAAATTTTCACACAGAGGGTAGTGCATGTATGGAATGAATACCAGAGGAAGTGGTAGAGGCTGGTGCAATTACAACATTTAAAAGGCATCTGGACAGATATATGCATGGGCCAAGTTCTGGCAAATGGACCAGATTAATTTAGGATATCTGGTCGGCATGGACGAGTTGGACCGAAGGGTCTTTTTCCACGCTATATATCTCTTTGACTGTATAGCCAACAAAACCCGACTTTCCTAAATTAACAGGCATAAGTTTATTAGATACTAAATGCAAAAGGAAATAATGCAACACACACATATTCACTCTCTGTCTCTCTCTCTCACACACACAGATTAGGAATAAGAAATGGGTGCAGAAAAGATAAAAATTAATAAATATATGACTCAGTCTGTATAGGAAGTTCATGAAGAGATGTGAAACATTGATCATTGATTCATCAATTTTGGGATTCCTGGCTTTGCTGTTAGAAAATCCTTCCATTGTCCTATTTCTTTTGGACTGGCTTGCTGGCTAGTTGATTTCTAGCTCTCATCATAAGAGACTCCTTTTATCTGCAATGCAGGGGTACCTAGTGGACAGTTCTTCCACTGTGACTTTCACAGTACACTAGCACTTGAACTCAGGTTATTGAACGTGGATACCTCAGTTGACTAGCAAACCTTCTTCCACTAACACACAGTGACCAGGTTTTAAACCTTTTTTTTGTATTTCCCTGAAAGAGCTAAACACACAAAAAATATTGTCTGCAAGAAATGGCTTTCTGTTGAGAGAAGGGAGGTAGTCAATTCTCTCAGAATCTCTCTTTGTTATGTCTCTCTCTTGGTTTGAAAGTGCCCTAACACAAGATTTGGCCAGACAGCACTAAGTTTGCATCCACAGTCTTTTATTATTTGTAGCAAACCTCTTTTAAAAGACACTTTGCAATTAAAAGTTAAAAACATCCATAGCCATTTGAGTTTCTGATCTGTTTTATGATAGACCACTGGAAAATTGGTCCATTTATGTATGAGCTAGCCAACAAGTGGGATCCATTCGGAATGTGAGATAAAATCTAATGAGGACACAAAAACAGGCCTGCAGTAAAGTTGCACATTTCAGGATCCAAGAGAAATCTTAAAGAGGAACAAAAACTTTCCTCATCCTGCAAGGCCTCCATCAATTCCTCAAATACCTGCAGGTAAGAAGCATGCTCTATCAATTTGTTGATTAAAATTGTAATCAGGGCTCTCACAACTACACTCAGTTTTCAATTTGCATTTTTAAAAATGCTGACCCAATGTTTTAGGGTGTAGACACTGCTCAGCCATATAAATACATGGCTAAAACTGTAGTCAGTTGGCCATAGACTATCTGAAATCCTCACCAGATAATCCATTGCTGTTACTCACATGAGAAATGAGCTGCTGGTTAAGTATTCACCCAGTCTTGGATGGCAATTAGGAATGGGAGGACTGGCTACGAAGGTTATGTCTCTACTGCTAACTCCAGCTTCAATAAATGACTAAGGAGACTGGGAATTGAATCTTGACATTTTCATGTTTTGCATGTGATGCAAATATGAACAAATCCATTGAGGGAATGTCAGAATTCCCCCACTGCTCCAGTACCATGTTAAAGTATTAACAACATTCAGGCCACGGACTGTCAATCATAGGGAACAGCTCACCGAGCATCGCAGCTAGGCTCGCAGGGACTGACCAGACCTCTGAGTCACCACCCATTTCATTTCCCCCAAACACTTCCTTTCCAAAATGACCATCCTTGGCCTCCTCCATTGCCAAAATGAACCACAGCGCAAATTGGAGGAACGACACCTCATCCTTTGCCTGGGCAGCCTACAGTCCGGATGACTCAACATTGAGTTCTCCAATTTCAAATAACCTCCCCCCCATCACTTGACTCTCTTCCCAACCCTCCCCATCTCCCTCCTCCCTGCCATCAACCGGATTCATTCCTCCCGTTGACCAACCAGGTTGTACCCGCTACCTGTCTTTACCTAGCACCACCTCACCATCCTGTCCCAGCCACCCCCTTTATCTTCAGCTCCCTCTACACCCACCCCCAGTCCTGAAGAACATCGACTTCTCCACTTCTTGATGCTATGTGGCTTGCTGTGTTCTTCCAGCCTCTTGCCTGTCTATTTTGGATTCCAGCATCTGCAGTTTTTTTGTCTTTAATCAATTGCAAAAAACAGCATTTCACTTTCCTCAAATGGACTAGTACTTGAAGCAAACATTTATGAATCAGATGTCAACCAAACTTCCAAGAAATTACTGTGGATTCATCCAGTCAAGATGTTCAATTCTGACTGTAAACTAATGATGAGCATTAACAGTTCCACTGGACTATCTTCCAACCCAATATTGAAGTGTATAATCATGCTGAATATTATCAGCCAAATATTATCTTCTCTAACTACTTTTCTTTGCTCAGGGGATGTGCATGTTACTGCCTAGGCCAGTATGTACTGCTGGTCCTTAACTGCCTCTGAGATGGTGATGATGGTGAGCCTCGAACTGCTGGTCTCACTGGGGTGTAGTGACACCCACTGTGCTGGAAGGGAGCTCCAGGATTTGACTCTAGGATATAATAAATTATTATATTTTGCCAGATTATAAAACATGTTTATCCCTGGGTCATATTAAGATGCCAAAATGCATAGGCTGCACTTTAAACCCTGTGCCAAAAAAGACTAACTGTTTTCATGATTTGTTTCCTGCCCTGGACAACTGCCATATCAATAACAGTTCCTAGTACCTCAGTAAAGCTATTGCCTTCCAATAATTACATGATATGCTCATGAAAACTCTCTTTCTACATTGACCAAACCCCCAGCTAAAATCATTGCAGGGATTATTTCTGAATTTACTATTCAAGTCCTTTCAAAGCAGAACTCTAGTTGCTTTCTATGAAAATGCAAACAGCTATGCAATTTTATTTGCCATTCAACAGAAACATTACAACATTATCTTGGAACAGAGACACAGAGGTTCAAAAGAGCTGGCAATACTGTGACATTGATGCCAGATTTCATGCAGTTTAAATCTGTGTTTGAATCATTTTGAATGGATTTAAATAGGAGTGCACTTATAGTCAGGTGAAGTGAATGAGAACAATCAATGCATTTGAATGCAATTTCATTTTGTTTTTTTTAAAAAGAGCTCCAGATGTATTTAACATCAGACTAACACCACAGGAAGATGCAGAATGAAAAACAAGATTTCAATCAATTTTTCCAAGTCACTACTTTTGCCCTCCTGTTGGGGTCATAGATAGAGGTCACCAACTGATATATTCCCATTCTGGAATCACAGCCAGGAGCAAATTGGCCCTTCTATGAATATACAAAAAAATGCTGTGATTCTTTTCAAAGAATTCACAATTATAGTTTAACTTATTTCTATCAGTATGTTTTCTCCTGAACCCTTTTATATATCAAACTTGGTATCCTGCAACAAGTACTTGATTTCAATCATTTTCTCCAGTATTTTGTGCATCATCCATTATAACTCAACACTTCATCTTGGTTTGCCAATAAAAAAATGTCCATTCTCCAGACTAGCTCCAATCAATGCATCTTCCATTTCAATTGGTAAGGACTTTGCTTGCTTGTAGGTAAGAAAGCTTCTTCTGCCAACTATGCTCCATTGCTGACTGCCTTGTGGTGGAGCATTGTGGCATCTTGATGTTTTCAATCTTGTGAATTATCCTACGGCTAATGAAGTTCTACCCTAGTGGTTTAATTAGTTACAACATTAGACAAGAAATTTATTCAAATCAAGGGCATACAGTAAGAATTAATTATTTTGCTTTGTCTTGGTACAGAGAAACTCAGGTGAAAGGATAAGATTGAAAATTTGACACTCCCATTTCCTAAGGCACACCATAACCCATTTACCATTATCTGTTTACTTACTGAACTGCACAAGCTCCCTGTCTGACAACACTTCAATATTAAAATTCTCATCCCTGTTTTCAAATCCTTTTTGGCTTCATCACATCCCAGCTCCGTAACACCTACTGGCCTGACCAAGTCTGGAGATTCGGTGCTCCTCTAATTCTGATATGTCGCCCATCCACAGGTTTAATTGCTGTACCATTCAGCTAAATCTTGAGCTCTGGAATTCTATTCCAAAACTACTTTCTTTTTATTCCTTCATGTGAAGTGGGCAGTGGGGAACCTGCATCTGCTCCCCTTGTCCTTCCTGGTGTTAAATGTCATGCATTTGGAAGATACTGTCGTAGGAGGCCTAAGTGATTACAGTGCACCTTGTAGATAGTACACAATACTGCCACTGTGTGTCGATGATGAAGGGAGGGAACGTTGAAGCAGGTTTTGGGGTGCCAATCAAGTAGAATACTCTAGACTGGACAGTATCAATGTTTTAAAGTGTAATTGGAGATACATTCATCTAGCCAAGAGGACAGTATTCCATCACATTTCGTAATTTTGACATGTGAGAATAAACATTGGGGAATAGAAGGTGAGTTATTTATTGCAGGATTCCTAGCTTCTCAACTGTCCTTGTAGCCAGGGTATTCATAAAGCTAGTCCAGTTCAATTTCTGGTCAATAGTAACCCCAGGATGTTGTGCTTCATGATCTGTTACTCCTTCTTCAAAATGCCCCTTAAGATGTATCTGTTTGAACAAGGTTGACTTAAATACATGGCTTACTGTCAAATTTTATTTCCTAGCAATCCTGTATAATTCCTTGAGATATTTTACCACATTAACAGTGATATACAAACAAAGCAGGAGAGCTGATTGCTACAAACTGGAACAAAAAATACTGAGTAATTACAATAAAGTTAGAATTTATTTATTCATGGGATGTGGACCTTATTGGCTGGGCCAGCACTATCTCTAGTGCCCTTTTAAACGTGATAGTGATCTGCTGCCATTTATGGGGGTGAGATATAAGAACAGTTCTGATGGGGAGTTCAAGGATTTTGACCCAATGACAATAAAGGAACAGCAATATAATTCCAAGTCAGGATGATGTTTGGCTAGTTGGTGGTGCTGTTCTCTTTCATCTGCTGGCCTTGTCCTTCTTGGTGTTAGTGACTGTGCACTCGGAGGGCAGCTGTATAGCACCAGTGCACCCCTCTGGAGGAAGGGTGTCTTTGTCAGAGACAGGCCTCATGGTGGGTGGGGGTGGCAGGGGGTGATGTTAAAGGAAGAAGAAGAGAGAGGCAGGCAAAGGATTCCTCAACCACCACGTGAACCAAAGGCTTGACTCAAATGTAAAACTCTGATTCATAATCTTTAGGGTGTCCTAAATTTGCTTAAATTCAAAGTTACATTTTGGCTTGGTCAGTAGGATTCCACAGCAGAGACGCGGTTATGGTGGACAAGGTTAAATGATGCCTGACTGAGATGGAGTGGATGGTGGAGGAGTAAAGGATGTGCAACATCCACAAAAGAAGGCCAGCAGTGCTCCAGTACTGTTGGAGGCATAGGTATGGGTGGAGGAAATTAGACAGAAATTGAGGCTGAGACTCGACACCTGCATTCCCTTGATGCCATGCAGAAAGGAAGCAGTACTCATGGTCAGATATTCTATTTGCTGACAAATGAGAAGCTGGACAGATTTTAGGGAATGACTGGAAACATCGGAAACTGGAAGACCAGAAACATTTATTTGGGTCGACTTCAAACAGGACTGGCAACTCAAGAACCAGCATTCAGGAGGCATTGTGTGCTATCAGCAGCAGCAGATTGTACTCCAAAGCAGTTGGCAACTCATGGCTCACCAAGGCAGGAGATCAACCCTGGTCCAATGAAGAGTGAAGGAGGGTCTGCCAGGAGCAGCACCAGGCATAGCTAAGAAAAGTAAAGGTGTCAATCTGGTGAAGCTACAACACAGGATTACTTACATAAGAAACAAAGCCAAATCACCCCATACTAGTAGATCAGATGTAAACTCAGCACTTCTGCCACATCCAGCCAGGAACGGTGATGGACAATTAAACAACTCACTGGAGACAATGGTTCCACAAAAACCCCCATCCTCAATAATGGGACAGGTGAAAGTAAGGACTGCAGATGCTGGAGATTAGAGTTGAGAGTGTGGTGTTGGAAAAGCACAGCAGGTCAGGCAGCATCCGAGGAGCAAGAGAGTTGACGTTTCAGGCAAAAGCCCTTTATCAGGAATGAGGCTGTGAGCCGAGGGGGTGGTGAGATAAATGGGAGGAGGTGGGGCTGGGGGGAATGTAGCTGAGAGTGTAGATGGAGGGGGGGGTAAAGGTGATAGGTTGGAGGGGGGTGGAGCAGGTAGGTGGAAAAGAAGATGGACAGGTAGAACAAGTCATGATGGCTGTGCCGAGTTGGAAGGTTGGAACTGGGATAAGGTGGGGGGAGGGGAAATGAGGAAACTGGTGAAATGCACATTGATGCCGTGGGGTTGGAGGGTCTCAAGGCTGTTCTTTCTCCAGGCGTCAGGTGGTTAGGGATTGGCAATGGAGGAGGCCCAGGACCTGCATGTCCTTGGCGGAGTGGGAGGGGGAGTTGAAGTGAGCAGCCATGAGGTGGTAGAATTGGTTGGTGCAGGTGTCCCAGAGATGTTCTCTGAAGCGCTCTGCGAGTAGGCATCCTGTCTCCCCAATGTTGAGGAGACCGCATCAGGAGCAACAGATACAGTAAATGTCAAGTGTGTAAGTGCAGGTAAAACTTTGATAGATGTGGAAGGCTCCTCTGGGGCCTTGGACGGAGGTGAGGGGGCAGGTGTGGGTGGGGTTTTGCAATTCCTGCAGTAGCAGGGGAAGGTGTCGGTAGGGGAGGGTGGGTTGGTGGGGGCCATGGACTTGACGAGGGAGTCGCGGAGGGAATAGTCTTTATGGAAAGTGGATAGAGATGGGGAGGAAAAAATATCGCTGGTGGTGGGGTCGGTCTGTAGGTGGCGTAAATGGCAGAGGATGATGCAATGTATATGGAGGTTTGTGGGGTGGAAGGTGAGGACTGGGGTGGGGGGAGTGGTTCTGTCTTTGCTGTGGTTGGAGAGATGGGGTTCGAGAGCAGAGGTGCGGAACATGGGTGAGATGCGTTGGAGGGTATCATCAACCACATGAGGGGAAATTGTGGTCTTTAAAGAAGGTGGCCATTTGTTCTGTGTTGGAACTCGTCCTCTTGGGAATCGATGCAGCGGAAGCAGAGGAATTGGGAATATGGGATAGCATTTTTATAGGAGGCAGGGTGGGAGGAGGTGTAATCCAGGTAGGTGTGGGAGTCGGTGGGTTGTAGAAGATGTCAGTGTTGAGTCGTGTCACCACTGACAGAGATGGAGAGGTCTAGGAAGGGGAGGAGGTGCCTGAGATGGTCCAGGTGAACTTCAGGTCGGGGTGGTGATGTTGATGAACTGTTCAACCTTCTTGTGGGAGCTTGAGGTGGCGCCAATACAGTCATCAATGAAATGGGGGAAAAGGTGGGGAATGATGCCGGTGTAACTACAGAAGATGGACTGAATCATGTAACCGACAAAGAGACAGGCATAGCTAGGACCCATGCGGGTGTCCATGGCTGCCCCTTTCGTCTGCAGAAAGTGGGAGGATTCAAAGGAGAAATTATTGAGGGTGAGGGCCAGTTCAGCCTAACAAATGAAAGTATCAGTGGAAGGGTACTGATGGGGATGCCAGAAGAGGAAGAAATGGAGGGGTTGGAGACACCCCGTCATGGCGGATAGAGGTGTATAGGGACTGGATGTACATGGTGAAGGTAAGTGTCTGGGACCAGGCAAGCAAAAGTCACAGAAGACGTGGAGAACGTGGGTGGTGTCCCGAAAATATGTGGGGAGTTCCTGGACCCGAGGATAGGACAGTATCAAGGTATGTGGAGATGATGTCGGTGGGGCAGAAGCAGGCCGAGATAACAGGCTGGCTGGGGCAGTCAGGTTTGTGAATCTTCGGTAGGAAGTAGAACCAGGCGGTGTGGGGTTCCTGAACTATGAGGTTGGAAGCTGTGGGAGGGAAATCCTCTGAGGTGTTGAGATTGTATGTGGTCTGGGAGAAGATGGTTTGGTGATCAGAGGTAAGGTCGTGGTTGATGGGACAGTAGGAGGTGGTGTCTTCGAATTGGCACCTGGCTTCAGTGGTGTCGAGGTCGGTGCACCAAACTACCACTGCTCCCACCCCACTCCGTCACCCTTTGTGTACTGGTTTGATGGTGAGGTTGGGATTGGAGCAGAGGGAGTGGAGGGCTGCACGTTGTGAGGGTGTGAGGGGGATGGACAGATTGAGGCGGTCAATGTCTCGACGGCAGTTGGAAATAAAGAGATCGAGGGCAAGTAACAGAACGACAGGGGGTGTGCAGGAGCCGGGAGAAGAGGTCTCAACATATCAGTGCAGAATATAAAGCTGAAGTATTCCCAACAATCATGAGCCAGAAGATTGGAACTCCCTCCCTACTGACATTGAGGGTGTACCTACACCAGATGGACTGCAGCAGTTCAAGACTGCAATCTCAAGTTCAATTAGGGATTAGATTAGACTCCCTGCAGTGTGGAAACAGGCCCATTGGCACAACCAGTCCACACTGACCCTCTGAAGAGCAACCCACCCAGACCCATTTCCCCTCTGACTCATGCACCTAATACTATGGGCAATTTACCATGGCCAATTCACCTGCCCTGCACATATTTGGGTTGTGGGAAGAAACCGGAGCACCCAGAGGAAAACCACACAGACACAGGGAGAATGTGCAAACTCCACACAGACAGTCACCTGAGGCTGGAATCGAACCTGGGACCCTGGTTCTGTGAGGCAGCAGTGCTAACCACTGAGCCACTGTGCCACCCCAGATGATTAATGAATGCTGGCCAAGCCAGTGATGTTGACATCCCATGAGTGAATTATAAATAAAAGCAAGGTACAAGCCTGGATGCCTACTGATATTAATGATTATTGTCAAGACTGAGAGGTGTACTTTGGAAAGCAGGGAAGCAACTTGACCCGAGCATGGGGCTCTATGGTCATGAAGAATCTTCTAGAGGTCCAAGTAATAGATTTTAATCCTGCACCCAAGCAGTAATTGGACCAGTCACATTCTCATACTCATTGGTATACTCATACTCAACGGTACTCGGGGTGACCATCTGTGCAGCTTGCCTCCTGAGAGTAAACAACAGTGACCTGAGTACCTTCTGGAGCTGATAGGGTTTGTGAATTTTTCATTTGAATCCTTCACCCTCTCCCCTCTCAGCTGTACTTTTCCCTCCATCACTGTAGATAGCGTTATCTCCTCTGTCTTACTTCATTCTCATGCTGTGACTATTTGGCTCATACACTATCTCCTTTGATTTTCTTGCTCTGATCTCATTCCCATCTCGATTCTCATGCACAACCTGAGCCTCACACCACCCCTTATTCAATTCACCTGCTTGTTCTTCCTTCCAAATACACCAGTTACCCCATTGTGATCCCCACACTAAATGTGCAGCTCAGACCCTTCTTTCTTCCCATTGTCCCTATCACTGTGATTCTCCCCTCTGCTTTCTATTCCCCAGGATCTTTCCAATGTCTCCAATAAACAAGTTCCATTCCTAATTTTCCTTACCCAGATGACTCTTACCTGACCCTTAGCTGTAATGTTTCCAAATGACTTCAGGCCCCTTTTACACTCTGCCTCACTTAGATTTGCTGACATCTTCCAAAATGGCTGCTTCACTTGGACAGGTTTGTTGACTTGGACAGGCTTCATCCTTATACTGTAAGTGGTTAATAATGACAAGCAAGGCTGCATTTAACAGTCTTTTCATGAGGTGTTTGACTAGGAAAAGCTTCACCCATTACATTGCAAGCCTTTGTGCAAAGAAATGACTTGGTTCTGAGGGAGGCAAGTAACTGTAGAAGTCTATATTCATCAGAGTGGTAATATGGTCATAATTGTGAACATGTTTCTGGCTTTTACCAAACATGATTGCAACTGTAAACATAGTTCCAGTGTTCTGGAGTATGAACAAATTTTCATGACATGCTAATGAATGCCAAACAGGAGGCAGAAAAACCATCCTGCCTGCAAGATTCTGAGCATTTAATAGCAAAAAATGACTCACCAGAGAGAAATTATGCTTTGACTCCTGTCTAATTAGGTTCCCTACCATTTACCCACTCTCCTGAAAGCTCTGGGCCTAAAATGTTTTGCCTCTTGTTTCTAATGCATTTATAGTCTCAGTTCTGTTTTGAATTTTAGCAATGCCATAAAAATTATTTTAAAGTCAATTTGTAGTATTCATCAGTTATGAAAGTGCTACTTAGTGTGAATTTGACCTTGACAGTTTCAGGTTCAAATTCATTCTTTGCTGAATTTGCAAATGTCAGCTCAGTTAGAATTAGTTTTAATGCTCCTGGACTAAAGGGAAAAAAGGTCAGCTTGATCTGATCACGACCCACTCATCACTGCTACATCTTCGAATGAATACAAGTTACGCCTATAAGGTCTCCTTTATAATATCTAAATCATTCAGCAGAATGGCCTCTTGCATCAATATCAGAAGGCATCATTGCCTTTGGAACAAGTCAAAGGAGACTAAAAAAGAATTTGGAGTAAAGTATATTTGTCGGTAATCAATATTATATACTGCTGAAGTAGCTTCCAATTAATAGAAGTGATTCTGTTCCTCTGATTTTGAATCTTGATGAACTCATGCGAAGTTCCCAAAACTTGAAATATTTTCAAATAACTTACCTTGTACTATCAAATGCATTTGTGATGTTTTAGGATTATGCTGGGTCTGGACTGAGCAGGTATATGGGCCATCGTCAGTGATTTCTACTTTCTGAATCTGCAGACTATATTCCCGTTTACCACCTGATGCGATAGACACCCGTGGATCCACGGACCATTTGTCATTCCCTGCAAAAATGATGCTGGACCGGTTCAGCCACGCTCCCTTTGAAGCAGCATCTTCAAGATAGCACCTGTGGACAATCAGAGACAGAAAATATTAGTTTCATATTCATTTCATTTCAAGAAAATACAATTTTATCCCATGATTTTGTTATGCAATTCTTCAAACTGTGTTTTTTTAAATGTTCTTTCTAATTCAGTCAATGTTCCTTGTCAAAGCAATGGTGCTGAACAGGCAGCTAATCTACTAACATCAATTTTCTGCAAGGAAGTCAAAGGTCATTGGGGAAGGCAAGAATTTAGAATTAAGAACACAATGAGATCAGCCATGAATAGCAGAACTGGCTAGAGCAGCTGATTGGCCTACTCCTGCTTCTTATTTATAAGTTTATATGTATGTGCCTGACCAATTGAATTTTATTGCTTAGGTGTTAGAAGGGAAAGCTCAAGGTCTTATCCTCAGGGGTCTGGATTTCTTAACCTTGCAAAATACGTGTTTAACAATTGGTGAAAACCTTGCCCGTCTCATTTAACTGTCAGCTAAAAGAAATCTGCTGGCAATCAGAAAAAAAATCCCATTGCAATGTACTTTTCTTCTTAATATACTGAGCATGCTCAACTAGCCCAATTTTTCATACTGTGAATGCTCTATTGAGAGAAATTGATGAGATGCTCATGATTCATAAGTCCTTTAGGACATCTTTCTGTTCAGCTTTTGTACCCCTTTAGTTAATATTGCTTGAATAATCATAACATATTGTAGTAAAGAACATCGTACGGAGTCTATGGCTGTCCATGGTATTGCATAATCTGTTCGACCTTGTCTACCTTCCACTAAAGAATGGAAGAAATAATTAATATTGTGTTGCTTAAGCACTATGTGTAAAAGTGATTAGACTAATAGAAGTGTGATGAGAGTTGTTACAATAAATGCAACAGACGATTGAAAGCTATGTAGAAATGGGATATTTCTCTTCAGCTCTAATATCTTGGTTCGGAAGATAATCAGCGCTGAAAATGTGTTGCTGGAAAAGCACAGCTGGTCAGGCAGCATCCAAGGAGCAGGAGAATCGACGTTTCAGGCATGAGCCCTTCTTCAGGAACGTCGATTCTCCTGCTCCTTGGATGCTGCCTGACCTGCTGCGCTTTTCCAGCAACACATTTTCAGCTCTGATCTCCAGCATCTGCAGTCCTCACTTTCTCCTCAGAAGATAATCAATCAAGTATGTGTAATGTAGAACATACGATTAATAAGGTTTTTGGCAGTTTTGCTTGATTTACTTTTGGGGATGGGGGGTTGAGAAGAAACTTAGCAAGATCTTTCTGCAGAAGATGGAATAGCTGGATGAAATCCACAATAGAGGAATGAATTGACTGGAAGTATTATCAACTTATTACAGAACCCACACCCTGATTTAATTACATTGAATAAAACAGTCTACAATCCATATTTCCCTGACTGGTACATTTGGAAAGTGCTGCACTGCACCAAGACCATTGGAATAAGGAAATGTCCATTTTTTATGTCCTTGCAATTTTAATAACAGAAACTGAGGTTTTGGTCAAGAAAAAGAAGGATGCATAGGTCAGGTATTGACAGCAGGGGTCGAGTGAATCCGTAGATGAAGATAAAAGCAGTAAAAGTATACTTAAGAGGGAAATCAGGAGGGCAAAAAGGGGACATGAGATAGATTTGGCAAGTAGGGTTAAGGAGAATCAAAGAGACTCTACAAATGCATCAAGGACAAAAGAGTAACTAGGGAGAGAATAGGACTCTTTAAAGATCAGCAAGGATACCTATGTGTGGAACTGCAGGAGATGAGGGACATACTAAATGAGTATTTTGCAACAGTGTTTATTGTGGAGAAGCATATGGAAGCTACAGAACTTGGGGAAATAAATAGTGACATCTTGAAAAATATCCATAGTACAGAGGAAGTGGTACTGGATGTCTTAATATGCATAAAGGTCAACAAATCCCCGGGACCATAGCCACAGATGAGGTGCTGGAAGACTGTATGTTGGCTAATGTTGCGCCACTATTTAAGAAAGGTGGTAAGCAAAAGCCAGGGAACTATAGACCGCTGAGCCTGACATCAATGGTAGGCAAGTTGTTGAAGGGGTTTCTGACGGACAGGATTTATATGTTTTTGGAAAGGCAAGGATTGATTAGGGATAGTCAGCATGGATTTGTACGTGGGAAATCGTGTCTCACTAACTTGAGTTTTTTGAAGAAGTAAGGAAGAGGATTGATGAAGGTAGAGCAGTGGATGTGATCTATTTTGGACTTAAGTAAGGTGTTTGACAAGGTTCTGCATGGTAGACTGTTTAGCAAGTATGATCATATGGAAAACAGGGAGAACTAGCCATTTGGATACAGAACTGGCAGACAGAGGGTGGTGGAGGAGGATTGCTTTTCAGACTAGAGGCCTGTGACCAGCATTGTGCCAGAAGGATCAATGCTAGATCCACTGCTTTTTGTCATTTATATAAATGATTGGATGCGAACATAAGAAGTATAGTTAGGAAGTTTACACATGACATCAAAGTTGGCAGTGTAGTGGACAGCCAAGAAGGTTATCTCAGAGTACAATGGGACCTTGATCAGATGGTCCAATGGGCCAAGGAGTGGCAGACGGAGTTGAATTTAGATAAATGTGAGAAAGCAAATTAGGGCAGGACATATACACTTAATGGTAAGGTCCTGCGGAGTGTTGTTGAACAAAGAGACCTTGGAGTGCAGGTTCATAGTTCTTTCAAAGTAGAGTCACAGAGAGACAGGATAGTGAAGAAAGCATTTGGTATGCTTGCCTTTATTGGTCAGTGCATTCAGTACAGAAGTTGGGAGGTCATGCCGTGACTGTACAGGACATTAGTTAGGCCACTTTTGGAATACTCCTATAGGAAGAATGTTGTGAAACTTGAAAGAGTTCTGAAAAGATTTACAAGGATGTTGCCAGGGACGGAGGGTTTGATCTTTAGGGAGAGGCTGAATAGGTTGGAGATATCTATCCTGGAGCATCAGAGGCTGAGGGGTGACCTTATAGAGTTTATAAAATCATGAGGGGCATGGATAGGATAAATTGACATGGTCTTTTCCCTGGAGTGGGGGAGTCCTGAACTAGAAGGCATAGGTTTAAAATGAGAGGGGAAAGACTTAAAAGGGACTTAAGGGGAAATGTTTTCACACAGAGGGTGGTGCATGTATGGAATGAGCTGCCAGAGGAAATGCTGGTGGCTGATACAATTACAACATTTAAAAAGCATATGGATGGGTCTTTGAATAGGAAAGGTTTAGAGAGATATGGACCAAATGCTGACAAATGGGACTGAATTGTTTTAGGATATCTGGTCAGCATGGATAAATTGGACCGAAGGGTCTGTTTCCATGCTGGACAGCTCTATGACTCTAAGTAATCACCTTAATTTAAATAACATCTCCTTAATATGTCTCAGATTGAGCTGCCACTGATAAATATGTACAGCATGGAAACAAATCCTTCGGTCCAACTCATGAATGCTGACCAGATATCCTAATCTAGTCCCACTTGCCAGCATTTGATGTTTGTTATTAAATGTAATCTTATGTAGGTAAATGCAGAGCACAATTTTCACCAAGTCAGATTATCTGATCATATTGGGAATATGGTGTGAGGAGCACAGGGCATGCACTAAATCCTGGAAGGTGTAAGTAGCTGCAGGTAAGAAACTGGTTCATGTACAAGGCATCGTCAGCATTGTTACATGTGACACAGTTCTAGCCTATACTTCTCCTCGCTATGGTGATCACCTGAGCCATCTACCACTTTATCTCGAGGTTGAAAATCAACTGTATTCTTAGAGACATGATGCTCAAGCCTCTACATAGAGGGGGAGAAAACGTACCCAAAGTCATTCTCATCCTGATGGCCCCAGTCGCATTGACTTATACATGGACATTCAATGTGCAATCACCACACTGAGGTTCTACCTGTCTATCTCTGGTGGATCTGGTCACATTGCAACAGAATACTCCAAGACCATGCCATACCTTATTGGAGACATTTATGCAAAAATACCTTTGACTACAAGTAGTCAGCACAATGCCCTGGCAACCATGTGGAAAACAGAGATGGCAGACCTTGTCACTGAATTCCATGAGCAGATTGTCAAAGTCATTTGGCATTTGCCAGAACTTACAGAAAAGCACCAAGATACAGTTTGCTTGCTAGTAAAACAACACCCTTCCTGCCAGATACTTCCTACAATCCTAGAATCTCAAACCCTCCTCATGTTGTCCTCAAGGTGGCTTTAATAAGGCAACTATGATTGTTGTCCGCTCCCTTGAGGAATGTGTTTTTGGAAAGAAATTCTGAAAAGAGATGCAGTGGTTTTTGTTGAGGTTTCTCTAAAGCAGCTCCATGACATGGGACTCTATGTTCCAAGGGCAGATTCCAGGGATGCAGTCCAAGACAAAAATCAACTGCGGTTATGGGACTATCAACTTGGTGAAAATTTGCCTCTGGTCTGTTTGAAACTATTGGTCTTCCAGTGCAAAGAATTATTCTTGACTAAGTGTTGAAACTGGCTGAGGGATATCCTAAAGCTTGGGTCAGATATTGCTGTGTCGCAAAGGGGAAAAACTGCTTTCTAAAGGTCCTTTCGCCATAGTACACCATTGTGCAGGAAACTGTTGAGCCTCTCAGACTGTGAGTCACACATGGAATGTACACTCTGAACATGATGAGTATTGACATTTTATTGAGACATTTTAAAGTAGAAAACAATGTGTAGAGAAAAGTTTATTACTGTTACACTTGCTGAAATGTTGAACTTGAAATGTTTTGCCCTTAGGAGATATGATTGACATGAAATGCATGTTGTAAGTAAAAAGAGTTACAATTGTATGGAGACAACCAAGAATGAAACATGATATATGAAGATAAGTTTAACACTGTTGCAATTTTCAATTGGAAATAGTTTGTAATGTACTTTTTCCCCAATTTTTATTATAAATATGTAAAAGATCAAATAATAACAGTCATGTTGTATTCATAACTTCAAACATTGTGTGTATACCCATGAAAACTTCTGGAACAGTCTTTATTAAATAAAAAGGGCCGTCAAGGTGGTTATGATGTTTCTCAAGAGTCACGTGACCTTTGCTTAGTCAACACAGGCAATCTTAAGCATTCAGCAAGTTTGAAATGAGTAGTCTAGAATGCCATCATTCTCCTGAACTTTTTTAAATTACTCAATTTGGGGATGTGGGTGTCACTGTCATTTTTGCCCATCTTAGGGAATGTGATGGTGAGCCGTCTTTTTGAACTATTGCAGTCCATTTAAAATGGACATATCAGGATGAATGTTATCTGTCGGATATACAGACAGTAAATCCCTAGCATTCTCATTTCCAAGAGCAATGCATCACTAAGAAGAGCTGAAAAGATCAGTTAACCACAAATGAGTGCAAACAGCCATAATCTTTTTTAAAACATTGGCTTTTTAGCTTTAAGCCATTCTGGATGGACAATGGCCATTGATCATTTATCTGAAACTTGCTTCTGATATTGAAGTTCTGTATTATTCTAATGTAGAAGACATAAAAAAGACAACAGCTGCAGAAGAAACATGTTCTAACTTTGTCTTTTAAGGACTTGGTGACTGTGAAGTCTTTAAAAATGCCCAGAGCCTGATTTCTAACTCCAAATCTGTTCTCATGTGGTAGTCCCACAGAACAAGGATGACACTTGCTCAGGACAAAAATAAAATCCTTGAGTGGAGTTTTTTTTTAACATGAGGAGTTACCATTCAGTTCTAGTTGATCAGGTCCCTCGTCTTCTCAAATCTGGATCTCCATATGAAAATCACTACTCACCCTGACATCATTAGGTAACAGAACATCAAAGAGGTCAACCATTTGTCACACCTAGAATGCATAATTTCAAGGACAGTAATACAGAAAATGTAGAGATCAAAATCACACTAGAATTGGTAAAGCAGTTTTGGTTTTTCTGTGACTCCAACAAGTGTGGGCATCAAACACCAACAACGATAAAGCTGCAACTTTTCATGTCCATTGTTGTTCCCAGTGAGACATGAAAAAGGACATCAAGCAGTTATTTGAAGTCACTTGCCCTCTCCCCAAGGTTCTTCTTTCCTCAGTTAAATCACCAGTTTTCCAGTCTAGGAACAAGAGTTGCAAGTAGAATGCGCTAAATAAAGTAAATTTATGGCCACTTATACATTGAAATTGATGAAACATTTGCCATGGCATTATCTCATTTTAAGTGAACTCTAAGTCATTTGTGGAATAGTTTTCTGATAACTGTATGAACCAGATTAACCCAGGAAATTACGTACACTTTTTAAACAAATTCTGGAGGTCAATGCAATTTTGTGTGTGTGTCATGTGTCATAATGCAGACTGTGAATTATATACATACAGGCTTTGACATATTCAATTATAGAATACAATTTAGTTCACATTTGTTAAGAGAACTGTATTCTGTCAAAGACGGCCAAGAATTATATATGGAACAGCGACAAATCTCATAAATCATGTGTATCAATATCAGTGACTGGTAAAATGTCAGATTATTAACATATTGCAGTTAAGTAAAAATCACAATTTCAAAGCTGGCCTTTTCCATTATTATATTCTCAGTATTTCATCTTGCAAGGATAATTTGCAACATACATTTCTAAAAGCACTTAACAGACACACAAGAGCCCCATTGACAAAGCACTGGGCCTGTTTCAATGGCCTCAGTTAATAGTTGAGGCTTTATCTGTGCATCTGTGAACATCTCATTCTATTTTAATTTGTAAAAGAGAGCATCACTCAAATTAAAACCATGTCATCTTTGATGAAAGGTATTAACTGCGAGATTAACCTATCATTTTCTCTCTTTCAGTTAATGGACTGAGGTGTTCATATATTTCCACATCATCACTACAACTGCCTATTTCCACTTACATAAGAATCAACTGACTCCATCCCTGCATCATGCAGCTATTGTTGAAGAACTCATTGACATTTCTTTCCCCCTATAATAACTGTAAGGTCGTCAGCCAGGTGGACCTCATACAACATAAGTTCCTTGATTGGGGCTGTTAATCTGGTCCAATCAGGGAACCTTGACTGACAGACAGAAACAGGAGTGTCAGAGGTTCTGTTCACTCTGAGATCTGGATCAATGTCAAGGACTCGCCACATATAAATAAAGGGTGACTTGGTGATGGGATACCAGCCTCTGTGAAGTCATTTCAACTTGCTCTCTGCTTCACTATTACAATTCATCATGGCTGACTTCCCAGTTTCTCGAGTCCTTACTGGCTCAAGTTCTGTTCACTCATCACTGGTGTCACTGACCTATATATTGGTTGCTTGGTAAGAGATACTTCAAATTTAAAATTTTCACTTTTCTTTTTAATTCTCTTCATGGTCTCACTAGTCAGTATCTCTGTAATAACCTCCAGTCTCTCCATGGTCTCACCAGTCAGTATCTCTGTAATAGTGTCCAGATTCTCCATGGTTTCACCAGTCAGTATCTCTGTAATGGCCTCCAGTCTCTCCATGGTCTCACCAGTCAGTATCCCTGTAAAGTCTCCAGACTCTCCATGGTCTCATGAGTCAGTATCTCTGTAATGGTCTCCAGTCTCATAACCTTCCAAGTTACCTGCACTCCTTTAGTTCTGACTTCATCCCCATTTGTGAATTTAATTGTTCCATCAATCGTAGCTATGCCTTCAGTTGAGAAGGCTTTAATGTTTCAAATTCTCTTTCTAAACCTCTTGGCCTATTCATTCTCTTTCTCCTTTAAGAATCTCTTTACAACCTAGCTTTGTTACCAGGTTTTTGATCAGGTTAATAGAACTAAATGGCTCAATATCAAACTTTGTTTTAAAATGCTGCTGTGAAGTGTCACGTGACCTTTTGTTTCATGAAAAGGTGTTATATATAAAAAGTTATAAGTATTTTTGTTGTCTCTCCTGCTTTGCACTAATTTTCTTGTTATTTTTGCTTTCTAGCATCTTCAGTATACGAGCTATGAGAAATGCCATATTACACCTTTGCTTTTCAACAGCTGACATCTCTCCCTGTTATTTGTTGTTCTTCTGCTTCACACTTTTAAATCACTAGTTAGAAAGGTCACTGGTCTGAATTTAACAGGATCTCTGCCTTGAATAGCTAACTCAGGATGTGCCAAGGATCAAGCTGAGATCTTTGTGGTCCTTAAACTTCAATCTTTCACGTGGTTATTTACCTTTCCATTCTGCTGTTTTGACAATGAAGGAAGATTTGATTTTTTCCTGATTCATTCACAGATGTGAGCAATGTTGGCAGCATTTATTGCTCATCCCTAATTACTCAGAAGACAGTTCAGAGTCACCCGGAATAGTATTTTGTCTATATACAATTAAATAATATTAATGAATGCTTTGCGAATACGCTTCGTAAATAAACCAAGATAAGTTAATCTCATTATCTTG
Organism: Chiloscyllium plagiosum; assembly: GCF_037043375.1. NCBI lineage: Eukaryota > Metazoa > Chordata > Chondrichthyes > Orectolobiformes > Hemiscylliidae > Chiloscyllium > Chiloscyllium plagiosum. The sequence goes on along the minus strand of NW_028270147.1, from coordinate 57,585,727 downwards.
TTTTGATTTTCTGTCTTTGCTGCTCACACTTGCAAGTCCAAAGGATGTCCTTGCTCTGCTGCAAACTCCAATACGTTATTTCCATATTGAGTGGCTGTCCTGTTTGAAGGTGTTGTACAATATAAAAAGCATGAACCACAATTTGAATAACAGTCTTTCAAATCTGCAGCAGTTTGTATTGGATATTAATGCAGAAATTATTTCAAGCTATTTTTGGATAGGATATCATGAGAATAGACTACTTTAATGCCAGAGTCTCATCCATATCATGGTCTGATCTCCTGTAGAGATCATTCAGAAACTGCACATGGATACGTGGGAATGGCTTTTTGGTTAAAACCCCATTTGTGGGAAACAGTGTCTGGCAGTGTTCTCCCAGAATTGACTACTTAGTGGCAGGTTCATTTAAGGACAAGAAAGAATGGGGATACAGGGTCTCATTTGTGGAAGGTCAATTGAAGGCACTTTAGTATGAAGGAGAGAACCTGCTCTTGAGGGAAAGGAGAAAGAGGGTGTCTTTATCAAGGTGACCTATATCTAACATCAAATGCAAGGTTATCATCGCTGTGAAGGAGTCTGGTCCAGAAAAGTGCCTGAAGCTGTGTCCAGGTAAGTAGGGAGTCTGCAACACCTGCTTTTCCCAGGTCTACCACTAGTGGGCTACCTACATCTAGGTCGCCTCATGCCCGATGCCTCAGGGGTCCTGTAAGCCATTTCGAACATAACAGCTAACGTCTGACAATGAGCCTTTAATATTTATCTGACATTATTAGCTACTTGTGACCTCAGACAGGTAGCTTTACCAAACTTCATCCCGCCTTGAGAAAGTTCACCAAGAAGCAGGATGTTGCTAACAAATTGGCACAGCTAACCGTGCAAACTTTCATACACAGCCAAGTCCAGACTCACATCCGTCATGCTGCATGTTGGATGTGGTAGGTTCAGAGTTTGGGGCCATTTCACAGGATCTCATTTTTTAGAAGTAAGGTTCAAGCAGCAGCCTGAGATATGCAAATTCTAGGTTTTATTCTGGGACCTAGAGAAACATGCCTGGCTCTCCTGGTTTCAATAAAGGAAACAGAAAACATACTTTTCTTCAGACTTTAATTTTCATTGTATAACCTGATCTGTTGCAGGTGAAAGCCAAGGAACTGTAACTTTCCTGCTCAGGCAGAAAATAAAATGGCAATCAGATTTCAGTGACATTATTGGGAGGCAATATTCAAATGTAGAGAAAAACTTGTTGCTTTTGGTTTGATATCCTTGACACTTTCCCAAAAGAGCTGGTTAAAATTACAAAAAGGTGAAAACTTGATGGATTTACCCTTTTCTGCATGGTATAACAGGAAAAATATTGACTTTCAAATTAGACGCAGGCTATATTTAAAATACTTTAAAGCCAAAATGTTTGGATTTCAGTAAGAACCATGTTAAACAGATGCTGAAAAGCCTTGGACAAGATTGAAAAGGTAGGAAAGGTCTTAAGTCATGAGAACAAAATAATCTTTTATGTGGGAATAACAGAACTTTGATGCATTTTTTTCCACCATTTCCTGAGTGTCTCCAGAAGCATATTTAGTTTTCCACATGAATCTATGTATTTTTGTCTGCTTCAAGGATCAATCTTTATAACTCATTCTATGAGTCTATTAACCTGCTACTCAAATTTTCAATGTGCATTTTCTGGTATTTGCATCCATAGCATAACAAACAAAGTACCTTAATCAACTTTTGAAATCCCCTTCATAAATGTTGATAATTGCCTTGAACTCAATGAAGATTCATCTTTTTGATACTATATCCCAATGTTTTCATTGTATGCATTTCTGGTAGCTGCTGTTATCTTCATCAAATAAACTTGATCCATATAAAATTACTAATATTATCATGCTAGCATTTCACCAAAACTGAATCAATTCTACTGTAAGTCACTTTGTAGCTCTCCTCATATACAAAGTTATTGCTTTTCTTGGTAACATTCATCATCTTTAGACACAGTGACATAATTCTCTATTATATAGCCACTTTGAATTTGGAACCTGCCACTAATAACATGCACTTTTTCTTCATTATTGCTTTATTAGATCCTCTTGTTCCATAATTATTCTTCATTAGCAGATAATATAATATACTATTATTGTGCACTGGGATAGTATTTTGTCTATATACTATTAAATAATATTAATGAATGCTTTGCAAATAAGCTTCATAAATAAACCAAGATAAGTTAATCTCATTATCTTGCTTTGATTTTCTGTCTTTGCTGCTCACACTTGCAAGTCCAAAGGATGTCCTTGCTCTGCTGCAAACTCCAATATGCTATTTCCATATTGAGTGGCTGTCCCGTTTGTAGATGTTGTACAATATAAAAAGCATGAACCACAATTTGAATAACAGTCTGTCAAATCTGCAGCAGTTTGTATTGGATATTAATGCAGAAATTATTTCAAGTTATTTTTGGATTGGATATCGTTTTGTAACTAGTTTCATCAAAACCTTTATTTATTGAGTAGCTTTTGGTAATTGAAGAAATATTCCTGTACTTTCAAATATTTAAATGTAAGTTGCTTCTTTTGCTAACAATGAAATTTAAGGTTAGAGTTAGTTTGGACAATGCACATCCTCAGGAGCTAGCATTTCAATATCGGTATATTTGAAGTATGAGCTCTGTGGCCAGGAACAGTCACTCTCACTTTCAATGACCTACAATTGTTTTGCTCCATCAGTAATAACTGGTATTTAATTTTCATGTTCAATGCATAATTATGTCCCTAAAACATTTTACAGAGGCATAAAACCATGGTCACCAAATCAGGAGATATTAGGACAGCAAACAACACCCATGGGAAAAAAATAGAATATTATGTTGCTTGGAGGGGTACGTTCAAGTGATGGTGTTTCCATGTAGCTTCTGTTTTCCTAGGTGCTAAATATTGGAGAGTTTAGAACATAGAACAGTACAGCACAGGAACATGCCAAATTAAACTATTCCTTTCTGTCTGCCCTTGGTCCATATACCTCCATTCCTTGCATGGAAAGTGCATCTTGTAGAAGGTACACAATGATGTCACTATGTATCAGTGGTGCAGGGTAGAATGTTGAAGGTGGTGGATCTGCTGTCGATCAGATGGTCTGCTTTGTCCTAGAAGCTGTCAAGTTTGGAGGCAAGCACAGAGAATTCCATCACACATGGAATTTATAATAGTGATGAGGCTATGTAAGATTTGGAATTGAGTTACTTGCTGTAGAATTCCCAACCTCTGACCTGCTCTTGTAGCCACAGTATTTATCTGGCTGATCCAGAAAAAGTCTGGTCAATTTTAACCCCTGGAATATTGATAATCAGGGATTTAGGGTAATGCCATTGAAAGTACAGCAAAGATGGTCATTATCTGGTTCTTGGGTGATGTGAATATTACTTCCTAATTATTAGTCCAAGCCTGGACATTTGAGGTTTTTTTGGGAAATAAACGGACTCCTTCACAATCTGATTACACAAGTAATGCTGAATATTGTGCAATTATCTGTAAACATCCACCTTCTGGTTTAGTGAGGGAAGATCACTTATGAAGCAGATGGCTGGGCCTAGAACTACCCTGAGGAAATAATACTGTGATGACCTGGATCTGAAATGATTCTTCCAAAAAACCATACTATCTTCCATTGCATGAGGTATTACTCCTGTTCTGCTGGGGATCCTTGTTTCAAGGCCTGACTAATGTTATCTTGTTGTCAAGGACAGTCACTCTCACCAAACCTGTTGAGTTCAGCTGTTTGTCCACATTTGAACCAAACCTGTGATGAGGTCAGGAACTGAGGCGACCTTGCAGAATCTAAAGTGAGTGGGCCAGATAGCAGATTATTGCTGAGTAAGTGCACTATCAACACTTTCCATCATGTTGCTGATGATTGAGAACAGACTAAAAGGGATGGCAAATATTGGGTTAGATTTTTCCATGATTTTGTGAAGAAGACTTGCCAGTTCAATTTTCCATATTGTTGGCCATATGCTAGAATAGATTCTGGCTAAAGACTGGCTAGTTCTAGAACACAACGTCAAAATATTGGCAGAGCCCATTCTTTGTAGTTGAAACTGTGTTGCTGGAAAAGTGCAGCAGGTCAGGCAGCATCCCAGGAACAGGAGAATCGACGTTTCGGGCATAAGCCCTTCTTCAGCCCGAAACGTTGATTCTCCTGTTCCTTGGATGCTGCCTGACCTGCTGCGCTTTTCCAGCAACATATTTTCAGCTCTGATCTCCAGCATTTGCAGTCCTCACTTTCTCCTCCCATTCTTTGTAGTGTACAGTGCCTTCAGTCATTTCTTCATAGCACGTGAACTGAATCACATTGTTTGAAAATGATGATGCTAGTGAACTCATCAGGAGGTCAAGATGGTTAATCCACTCAGAACTTCTGATTGAAGATGGTTGCAAATAACTCAACCTTATTGTTATATTGATGTGCTGGGCTCTCCCACTGCTGAAGGTAGGGATCTTCTCCTGTTAGTTGTTCAATTGTCTACCATCACTTACAACCAGATATGCAGAACTGCAAAACTAGGATATGATCTATTAGTTTTGGAATTACTTAGCCCTGTCCATTACATACAGTTTCTGCTGTTTGGCACACAAATAATCCTGCATTGTAGTTTCACTGGACTGATGCAGGTACGCCTGATGCTACACTTTGCATGTCCTCCTGCAATCTTCATTGAACTAGAATTGATCTTGATTTGATGATAATATTAGAGTTTGGAGATATGCCAGACCATGAGTTTATAGAATATATTTGAATACAATTCTGCTGATGCTGACAGCTCACATTTACCTCACAATGTCATTTTGACTTGCCAAGTCTTTTCAAAATCAACTCTATTTAGCTTTATCTAAAATTTACTTGAAACTTGCTGCCTATACACAGAATGAAGTCCTATTCCTAAACAACTCAGTCCTTGAAAATGTACCTTGACTTCTCATTCACCTAAATGATTAAATTTGAAATTGCCTGGAATGTACATTTCTTCTTGGCTTCACAGCTTACATTTTCTACAACACCCTATAATTTACACATTCGTACTCCCACAACAGCTCGATCAATGCCACCCTCCATGGTCATACATTCTCCATTCTTAGAGTCATAGAGTTATATAGCACAGAAACAGACCCTTTGGTCCAATAGCTCAAGCTGAACATCAGCAGATATTCTGATCACATTCAACAAGTCCCTGAGCAAGCATATTCTTTTTTTCATCATTCAGAGATGATGTAGGACTCTCCAGGAATGTAATGTGGTTATTCCCCAAATTTCATATCAAAATACGCTTGACTGTGCACACGCATCAGATGGGTGCCGAAAAAAATCCAAAAGATTGGGCGTGTGAATCTATTTGGACATTGATCAACTTATCAAATCATGTGAAACATGCCAACTCCATCAATCTGAATAATTGGAAGAACCTCTTATTCCACATATAATTTCTTCTGAACCACACAGTACAAAATCATAATTGTTATTTTCTAGTCCAAGGATATGAATACATTCTGGTGACTGATCATTTCACTAAATTTCCTTTTGTGGAACAAATCAAAGGTACCAATATTGCAATACTTGTTGACAAATTAACCACCATATCCAGCATGTTTGATATTCCTCAGCAAATTGTGTCCAACAGCAGGCTGCCATACACTAATGCATCCTTCTGAGATGTGCAGGATTTGGGGTATTCGACACATTAACTCCTCTCCTCATTATTCTCAGTGTACTGGTCCATTATTCATTGAAATGCATGATCACTAAATACAAAGTGATTTGCCAATGTTCCAGATTGTCACATTAAACCTACAAGCTACTCCTCAGGGCAATGATCTACCCTCACCAGCAGCCTTTGCATCTGAAGACGGATCTATTTCACATTCTTCTCACCCAACATGTACACAATCCATTGTAGGAAAGAAGGCAGAAAATGGTACCACAGCATGATCACACAATGTGTAGATTGTTATTCAAACCTGAGTCGGATCAAATCATCACAGTTCAAGACCTTCATAGGGGTTCTTAGAAAAATACTACAATGTTGTATCCAACCCAGGTAATAAAACATTGGCACAAACAATGGTCAAATTCTAAGATGAAAAGACAACACATCCAAATAGTACACAAGCAAACATCCTTCATAAAAGAGGAGGATGCTGGTATCGCACTCGATCCAACCATAATGCAGGATACAGATTGTCCATAATGACAAATGAAACATGTAACTGGTCTGAGTTGAAGAGTGTGGTGCTTGAAAAGCATAGCCGGTCATGTAGCATCCGAGGAGCAGGAGAATCAATGTTTCAGTCATAAGCCCTTCATCAGGACTGATGAAGAGCTTATGCTCGAAACGTCGATTCTCCTGCTCCTCAGATGCTACCTAACCGGCTGTGCTTTTCCAGCACTACACTCTTCGACTCTGATCTCCATATCTGCAGTCCTCACTTTCTCCTAGTTGACTTAACTGGTCTGGCCAACATGCAACTTCAACTACTGAGTGAAGCTACACAGCTGAGTTGTGATAATTATCCATCATTGTTTTGTACATGTGCCAAAGTGTTGCCTTAATTTAGACAGAGAATACTTATGTGAATATTTATCAACACAGGTTTCCTATTCTTCCATGAGTACAAGGGAGGTACACAAATTCCAAGAAGATACCATATATTTACCTCTTTTATTTTAGAGTGTCACATGTCATGATGTCATCTAGATAACGTCATGACATGTGACACTCTAAAATAAAAGAGGTCTCCATAAAATGAGGTTCCATTCAGTTGGACAGTAAATTATGTGTATAAAATATAGCAATCTAAATAAGCACATAATCCAGATTATACATGTAAAACTGAGATGTTATATTAATTGACATGGTCAGTTGCTAATAACCTTCCAAATATCTACCTCAATATAGATCCAACTCTGTAGTATATATCACATGGACTAACATAGAAAACACCTGTAAAGATAACATATTTCCTTCCCTCAAAGGATATCAGTGAATACATGGGTTTCTATGACAATCAGAGACTAGCTTTAAATCCCAGATTTTTGTTAGGAGAAAATTACCACAGATGCTGGAATCTGTACTGAAAACAAAATAATGCTGGAAATCACAACAGGTCAGGCACCATCTGTGGAGAGAGAGCAAGCTAATGTTTCAAATCTAGATGACTCTTCATCAGAACTGACATGATGCGTGGAGGGAGCAGCATTTATGCAATAGTGGGATGGGGTGGAGTGCTGGGGAAGAGAGGGTGTAGATAGTGCAAATTAAGTGTTAGGAATTTGAGAATGACCAAACAATGGTGTCTCTAATTGCCAAACAAGAAACAACAGATACTCCATTTTGGAGTGCGGGGAGAGAGGACATGGTGACAGAGAATACAACAAGTAATGGCAAAAGAAAGGGAAGGAATGCAATTGGGTTCATCAACCTGAAGTGAAATCGATATGAAGTCCAGAAGGCTAGTTATTATCACTAAAGTGCCTAGTCTGAAGATGAGATGTTGTTCCTCCACTTTGTGCTGTGATTCACTGGAGTGCTGCAGCATGCCGAGGACAGACAAGTGAGCATGCAAGCAGGATGCTGTATTAAAATGACCGACCAAGGGGAGGTTGGGGTCATGCTTATGCATGGACCCAAGGTGTTCTGAAAAGTGGTCACTCAGTCTGTATTTGGTTTATCCATCAATTGGGTTTAAATTTCATCAGTTGTCATGGGACTTGAACTCATGCATTAGTACTATTCCAGTAACATTAACAATACACTTTCACCACCGCCCCCCCCCCCCCGCCTATAGTGTTATTCCTTTATTGTGTTGGGTGAAAATCCTGGAACTCCCTCCTGACACCATATAACCCACAGCAGGCCAAGAAGGTGCCAGATTCTCAAGCTGATTAGGGAAGAGCAATAAATACTGCCTTGAATGGTGAAGTCCATATTCTATACAAGAACTTAAGAATACTGGGTGAATATTGTGGATTATGAGTTTCCTTTAATTTTATAACGGAAATCATTTATTGCACTAAATCTCTGTTGCAGCCTAAATGTGGCAGTACAACACCACATATAGTTCAGCTTTCTCTTTAAATGCAACATTCTTGCTGTTAAAATAACACAAACATTGGTTAAAATAGATCAAATGCATCAGACTCATTGCCTGTCAAGTTACTGTTCCAAGTTAGTAACATCAGTCTATTGAGTTATCAAATGCTGGCTGGAAGTATTTCCTGAAGAAGAGCTTATGCCCAAAACGTTGATTCTCCTGCTCCTCAGATGCTGCCTGGCCTGCTGTGTTTTTCCAGCACTACATTTTTCAACTCTGGTCTCCAGCATCTGCAGTCCTCACTTTTTCCTGGAAGTATTTCATGTCCTCAGGGGAAGAGGTAGAATTCACAAACATCGAGAGATTTAAAAAAAATATACACCTTGATTTTAGCTTGGGGCAGTAATTATACAAACAGTAACCTAGTTTTGTCGTAATTTATCCTGACCTTAGCAGATTTAATTACCCAGACTTCATTGGCCATCTTCCAGTCATTTTCCTGTCCTCAGCAGGATTAGTGTGGAGAGGGTTAGCTAAAGTAAGATAAAATGTTCAAAAGGGGAGGCATGCTACAAGGTGTACCCTTAGTACTCAAATTGTTTCATGGTTAGCATTTATAGAAGCTATCCTGTGTACACCTTAGTTGGATTAATGGGCACTGTTTGACCATAAGGTTGTATAAAAAGGCCAAAGACTGAAATTGTGTGAGTCAAGTTCTCACAGACAAAACTGATAAAGGTGCTTAACAGAAGAAATACTCGTAGACCAACCAAACTGCATGATACATGCTCATACATGGGCTGATCGGTATCTGTAATGCTTTTGTGCCAGGAGTCCTATCATAATTGATACAGAGACAAGAAAGTTAGATATTGCTCCACATGTACACTACTTTATAAAAAAGGTGACATGGAAGTAACTCAGTTATTTAGAAGCAGCATGTCGTTATTCATATCATTATTCCTATGGACATGATATTCTCAGCAAATGTCTGAAGAAAGAGGACAATCAAATAAGGCATGTGTAGATGAGCTTGTGCTGGGGTTGTTTAAGAATTTAGTACAGAGCCAAACTCTTTCACCCGGACATATGTTTAAAACCTTCAGGCAGAATCTTAACATTTAGACCTTCTTGCATTGAGGGATGCTGGCAATGTCTCAAGAACTGATGTTTTTGGAATGGGCTCTGCCAACTGTTAGTATCTGAGCCATGGCATTAGCATCCTCCTTCTGGGTTTCCCATCCAGTTGTAATAGGTGAGCAGGTTGATAGATAGCTGAAGGCCCATAATATGTATAGGCTCATTATAGAACTGTTAGAAGAGAAAGTGGGGGGGAGGAGGTAGGGGTGGGCAATGATAGTTGGAAGCCTATGGTCTCATTTCTGAGGCATCCCTGAAGGTCATAGTGCAATCCGTAAGGGTTCACAGAGGAACACTGACATCATGAGGCAGGAAGGAGACGCCAGTTTCTGGAGCTGAGCAGACAAGGGTTCGGAAGTCTGTCTCAGAAGTCTGGCATGTCGCACACAGATACAGCCCCTCAGCTCATCAGGATAAGAAAAGTTAATGGAAGGAAGCCATGGCATTCCAGTGGAGACTGTACATTCTGAGAAAGCATTATCACAATACTAATGAGTGCCTTTCACCAGTTTGAACACACACTTCTTGGCGAGGCCTCCAAGGAAGCTAACAACATGATAACAGTGTGAGCCACACATCAGCTGCAAGTGCTGAAGTCAGAGACTGTACTGGAGCGACCCCATTGGAAGTCTTGAAGAATATTCCAAGCTCCCCTTAGCTGGGAGTAGATGGATAGAAGGGATCATTCTGGAGCAACCATACAAAATGCGAGAGGTTTGATGAGCATTTCCAAAGAATTGTGTGACATTGGAGAGAAAGTGAAGGAAAGCATTTCAAGTGTGAGTGACAATGTCACAAGGCATTGCACTAATGTCCACTTTCAGGGAAAGATTGGGAACTGGAACCGACTATCACATGCATTAGACAAGTACGTGCATGCTGACCTGCATCAATGGCCTGTACACACCTAAGGCTGAATTTAACTAGACCCTTATACACAGTCTGGGAGCCAGACAGGTACCATAACGTAGTGAGGGAAGATGGAATGAAATGCCTATTGCCTCCCTGATGCCATGGTACTTTATCAGTATTGCAGAAGGGGCAGGACAGCCTTCTGGACTAGAGGCCAATTGAGACCCACAGTCCTTTCCCACTGTCTTTCGCATTTTGCTTGTGGGTGCAGGGCATTCAGCCATTTGGAGATCCCACCCACTAAAGCCTGTCTGTGAGCTGGTATGAGGGAGGGGTGGGGGCTTTTCTGATCAGGCGCTGTGACCATGGAGGGGTTCTCCAACTTCAGGACCAGCCTGGCGAAGATAACCTTCCTATCCTCACCATTTCCCCCTCAGTCACCCTCAGTCAATGTGCACGCTAGTTACCCCCAAACCAACTTACCTTGTGGGAAAGTGGTGTTGATTTATTGATTGCTACAGTCCCAACAATGGCCCCTGCTCTGGGTGGCACTGCTAAATCTGTAGAGCTGCCAGTTCTTGGAGTGGCAAAGTGCCACAAAATATAACTGGAAATCCTCCAATGAGTGTTAGTGGGCCACCCTGGCTTTCTGGCCTGGCATTTGGAGTCGTGCAATGCCGATGAGACTCAGTCCTCAGTCTGCTAGATGAAATAGCATGGGGGAACGCCTGTCCTTGGCAGTTTAGTGCCAAATTGAAATGCAGCCAACAGCAAAGTCAGAGATTGCTGGAAAAGCTTAGCAGGTCTGGCAGCAGTTGTGGAGAGAAATTAGAGGTAACATTTAGGGTCAAGTGACCCTTCCTCAGCCAAATTCTCTCCACACCTTGAAATGCGGGGAAGTATGATTAGGCTGTGAAACAGAAGATGAGGCACAGCACTTGGAAGTGGGACTACTAAAGGAACTTCTATTTCTTCCTCTTTTCCCCACATCCCCAGCCAGATTCCCACATACTGATTCCTGTCCTGATGGCCTGACCTGCATGGGTCAGAACCCTCATGAGCCTCAAAACCTGAGAAACTTGGTCAGGACTGTTTTGAAATCCAAGTAGGCGAACGAGCAACCAGCTGTTAAACCTAAAAGAGTTAATCCTCATAAGATTAATGATAAGAAAAGGAAAATGTGATTGGTAGTTTGAGAAAGGGTATCACATGGCTGTATACAAGTATGGCTGTGTGAATTTTATTGTCTATGTCAAAGCATCAGAAACTTAATTTCAAGCTCTATCACTCTTCTTCGCTATGTTCCCTCGTATCTGCTAAGAAGCCATCAGCCTTGAGGAAAATGCTGGGACTGCAGCAATCAATAAATAGACACCACTTTCCCACAAGGTAAGTGGGTTTGGGGGTATCTTGAAGAATTGAGTGAGTTTTGTCTGGAAATATTTTATGTTTGTGAGAAGGGGATTTCGGCAGTAGATTCAGTTACTGGGGTGTGTCATACACTTATACAGGCCAACTGAATTGTGATTGACAGAGTGTATTAAAGGCTGCAACAACTTTTATCTCATGAGGATCTTCCTCATCATCTTTCTCCTCTGAAAATATGGAGGAATTATCATCTTCCAAAATTACTGGTATAGTAGACAGTGAAGAAGATTATCTAAGATTACAAAGAGATTTTGATCAATTGGGTCAATGGGTTGAGGAGTTGCAGATGGAGTTTAATTTAGATAATGGGGAGGTATTACATTTTAGTAAAACAAACAAGGGCAAGACTCATAATTAAAAATAAGGCTTTGAGTAGTGTTGTAGACCAGAAAGATCCAGGGGTTCAGGTACATGGTTCTTTAAAGCTTGCATCACATGTAGACAGGGTGGTTAAGAAATGCTTGCCTTCATTGCTTAGCTCTTCAAATATAGGAGTTGGGACATCATTTTGAAGTAAGGCCTCTTCTGTAGTGTGTTCAGTTCTGGTCACCTTGTTATAGGAAGGATATTATTAAGCTGGAGATGGTTCAGAAAAGACTTATCAGGATGTTGCCAAGAATGGAAGGTTTGAGTTGTAAGGAGAGGTTAGATAGTCTGGGACTTTTTTCACTGGACCATAGGAGCTTGAGGGGTGACCTTAAGGGGTCACCTTAACTGTTGAGGGGTTTATAAAATCATGAAGGGTATAGGTAAGATAAATAGCAGGTGTCTTTTCCCTAGGGTGGAGGATTTCAAGATGAGAGGGTGTGTTTTTAAGGTGAGAGGAAGAAGATTTAAAAAAAAATGCAAGAGGCATTTTTTTCATTTTTGCTTTACACGGAGAGTGGTTAATGTGTGGAATGAACTTCCAAAGGAAGTGGTGGATGTGGGTACAGCTACAACATTTAATAGGCATCTGGATAAGTATATGAATAGGAAAGGTTTGAAGGGAAATGGGTCAAATGCAGGCAGGTGATATTAGTTTAATTGGGATTATGGTCAGCATAGACTGGTTTGACTGAAAGATCTGTTTCTATGCTGTTTGAATTTATCCTTCTAAAGTCACTGCTGTACTATTCCATGCATGGCACAGCGGATCACGTCTACTTGAGACACCTGTGCTGGTGAACACTGAAATACACATTGAGACCTTGTCCAGGTACCTGAACGATATCCGCAGTAATCCAATCGCTTCCTCTGTGACCACTCTTCTGGTCATGTGACTTTGGTTGGCTCTTTCCTGTTCTTCAGTTGGAGGGTTTCTCACAGGTGTCATGGAGGATTCCATGCAGGCAGGACTGTTGGAAGACTATCAACACAGTGACAGTCTGTCTGAAACTTACAGGTCTCCTACTACAAGTGGCTGTCAACAAACAAATATTGCAGCCTGGCACTTCCAATGTCCAGGAAAACATGCTGAGGAATGTACTCCAGTCTGATCTGTTTGGAGTTGGGAAGATGTGTTAGAGATGTGACCGAACCCAGAACGAAGACATCATGGCAGCTGCTAGAGTAGTATGCAAGGACGTGCATGTTAACCTTCCACCAATTACATATCAGCTAAATATTACTGGAGCGATATCTTGTTTGAAGAATTCTCTGAGGAGATCAGAGTATGCCTCGAATGATACCTAGTGGCTCAATTTATGCAAACTCAGCCTGCAGTAAATCTCTTTAATCAACACTAGATTGGATGAGTGGTGGGCTGAAAATGTGTGGCTGGAAAAGCGCAGCAGGTCAGGCAGCATCCAGCAACCTGCTGCGCTTTTCCAGCAACACATTTTCAGCTCTGATCTCCAGTATCTGCAGTCCTCACTTTCTCCTGGATGAGTGGTGGCTCTGGCAAACATCGTATTGGTTACCTGGGAGATGCACTTGTGTCCAGCAGGTTTTGAAATGCCACAGCAGTCTCCAGCTAATCCCTGGAGGGAGCTAGAGGTGAAGACTTTCAGGGCTATGGTGTACAGTTATAGTCATTGGCAATACCTGTCCACGTGCTTCTTTTGGAAGGGGGTATTGTGACTGCTGATATCTGCAGTGCCCTGGAGTCTGGCAACAAAATTGGAGCCCTCCTGTGACATTACTACCCCTCAGTCATGTCTGAAAAGCTGACCCAATGTCTGTTTACTGAAAGTGGGGTTATCACATCCTTTGAGCATCAGGTGAAGGTTCCTTCTGGTGTTGCTCAAGTTGGTCCTCATCTTGGCTCAAGGTTGAGCTGCATAAGCTGTTCCCATGCTGTGAGACCTGACAGCAGAGTAGTGTAGATCACTAAGGTAGTGGAACAAAACAAAAATCTCTAAAGTGTTGGAAATCTCCTCCAAACCATTACCACGTCCAGTGAGCAAAAACTTTCCACATAGTCTATCATTCACATCCAATTTGCTTTCCGGCTGCTCCTGAAGTGTGAAATAACATCTCTAATTAGAAAATATCTACTTTATCCTTCGAGAAAGGATGCCCAAACTGGATAACCTGCTGGCTTTTATTAATTAGACTGGTGCCTTTACTGTTGCCCGATGCCCATTGGAGTCACCCCTCAAGACCACGCATCCCTCTCAGGCCAGGGTCCTCACCCGCTTTGTTGCCAGCTGTGCCCTGTCAACTCTCCATACTTCCTTTCATCCAGCTTCTCCAATCCTCTCTTCTGGCTGTAGACCCAGCAGTGGCCACCACTCAAACCTTGCTTCACTCCAACTACACAATGGCCGGCCAATCTCATAGAGACAGAAGTCTCATGCTGAACCATTAAAGTGTAAAATAGCTCTGTTTTAGCTGGCCTATTCATGGGCCATGTTCAATCTCTGTGCTGGGGGTGTAGACAGTGGGGAGCATAATGTCCTGTAAAATCCAGTCTCAAAATTGCCAATTAACCTCTGCCCAAGAGTAGGCAATCACAATGGCCCACTGAACAATACAGCAAGAAATTGCACGAACGATTACAGTGTGATGGAGAAAGTCAAAGGAAAAGGCGTGAAATTGGAAAACAGTGAGAACAATATTAAATGCTTGCAAATGGTAACCACATAACCGCAACTCTATCAGCATTACTGAATTTTAAACTAGACCCACTGAATGTATTGCCAAAAAGGATTCATTTGTAGAAGAATTTAGTCACCACTTAAATTTTATGAATTGAAAAGATGAACTACTTTTATAATCCAGGCTAAATCTTGGCAACATAATTTCAACACAAGTACATTGAACAACAGTTTCCTATAGTACATACCATTATGTTTATCTAATTCTAAGAGATCACCTAATGCCTAACAACTGCTGCCCTGACAGACTTGCATCAAATATAAATGGGATCCGAGAGCAAATATCATAGAGAACCTCAAAAAAAACATAGTACCATTAACGCAGTGGAAAGAATAATGTTTCAAAAATAAACAAAACAATGTGATCTCAAAGGTAATACTGACTACAGCAGAAATTATTAGTTAGTGTTTTCAGGTGCATTGGTTTATCTTCGAATGTACACAATCTGTAAGAAGGATTCATGTGGGGAGGTGGTAGTGTTTCTACCTCTGGACCAGAAGATCCAGGTTCAAGTCCTACCAACTCGAGAGGCTTACAATAGCATCTCTATACAGTTTGACTAGAAATGTTAAAAATCAAAACAAATTGGTAGAATACCTTCCAGCTCCACTTTGATTTTGCCCTCTCTGTCACCTTCAGTAGAGTGCATTGCCCTTACAACTTTGCAATGTAAATGAATGAATCAATCAGAAAACTTGGGCACATTACTATTGGTGGTTAGTAAATGAACAATTACCATGGTGATTTGGTGATGAGGAAAGAAAGTTCAATTGTGTGTAAGGGCATTCTGGATATAAAGAAAAAAAGAACAAATGGAGGACCGCTTGCAAGTCCATTTTGATTTAGCTTCTTCCTTCTTCCTCACCCTCAGTGGCCTGCACTGCTCTTAATGGACTTTGCATTTAAATTAATCAACTGGATAACACTGGCAATTTACTGATGGTGGTTAATGGATTAAAAAATTGCGAGGGGTGATTTGGTGATGGAAAAAGAGCACTTTTGCATATATAAAAAAACTAGTGTGATGTAAATCTATGAAAATCTCTAATGCTAAATAATCTCAGAATCATAGCAATTATAACAGAGAACAAATACATTTTACCCATTTTATACACAAGACTTCACATGTCTGACAATCTTACATAATTTTAGTTTTTGCCATTTTGAACTTTATTTGTAACGTTTTCCCTAGAGTGCTGATTTAATTCCATCTTAAATGTTATGACCATCTGCCTTCAATTTTGATATTGTATTACATATTCTAAAACCCCTCAGATGAAAAAAAAATCCTAATTTTCTATCTAGGAGAAGCTGAAGCTAACTAGTGAAACTAAATTTTCATATCCTCTCAAACATTTTCATAATTTTTAGTTTCTAATTCATCTCCCTTAATTTTCTCTCATTCACAGAAGATAACTCTTTATTTCTTACTTGTCATTGGAACTGTATTTTCTCATCCCTTGCATCATCCTTGTTGTGCTGTTCCAAGGCTTCAATATGCTTTCTATAATGAGATGGCCAAACCCCAGCTGTGGCCTAATCAATGACTTGCACAGACTCATTATTAGCTTTTTGCTTTTTCATTCAATGCTGAGAATCATACTTTTTAAGAGTCTTTTTCATCTTCAAGTCCTGCTGTAAAAGATTTGCAGATCACGCTCTCTCTATTATTTTATCCATTGTTGTTTTTGTTTATTATTAACTATTTCTCTTTTCTTTTCCCAACCTATAATGTTTCACCCAAAGCACATTGAGCTGCATTTTCCATATCCCTCTGCGTGCCTAATTTGTTAATATCCTCCTACAGTTTCCCCCATTCTTCCTCACGGCTGTCACCTCCACTATGTTATTTTCTGCATCCCATGTTCAGATTCTGTGTTTACTTGGAAGAAGAGGTCACTGGACAGATTGCTGAGGTGTGATTAGCTAGGGTCGCTGAATCAAGGAAATGCAATGACTCCTGTTCTCTGTTTCCCATTCTTCAGCCATCCCCCTCCCTCTGCTGCCATTTTAACTTTAATACAATACTTGAACAGTTTTGAACCAACAAACTGACCAACCTTGTTTTCTCTTTATTTTGTTTCATAAGAGTAGTAATGTGTGTCAGGACATAGTCCTTAAATTTGGTTGGATCCCCTGAGTACTTCAGCCTAGTAAAGATTACTAATGTCTGAAGATAAATAACAAGATGTGGACTCTACTTCAATGTGCCACAACCAAGCAAGAATTATTCTTCTCTTGGGGACAGCATTACGTCTGTGGAACCTGTAGAATTGTGTGGGATCTGGAGATTAAAGGGGGCCGGCTCAGATCCAATGAAAGGATACCTATGTTCCATAGGACGTACATTATTCTAAATGATAATACTGTATATTTGATTTAATTGGATGAAAAAGATCTGCCCACCACATATGATACTGCATGTTCCAATACATACTGCTGCAGCGCACATATTTCTGAAACCCTCAATGTCTCTGTTACCTTTAGACGTGTCTGTCCTAGCCAGCCTTCCACATTCTGCTATCTGCAAAGAACGGGTTATGCAAAGCTCAGTCATCGATGTCCTAATCGAGTTCAAGCCCAGTTCATCCCTTCACCCCAGTGCTGCCTGACCCTACACTGGTGCCTGGACTGGTGACATCTCAACTGTAAAAATCTCACCCACGTTTTCAAATCCTTAAAACACAATATGGAGCCCTAGGTCAGTTGATGATTCTTATTGATGATGTCCGTGGAATGGAATCACAGCACTATAGTCTCATGTCTTATCTCAACTATTTTTAAGAAATTCTAATACGCTGAATCATGACCAGCTGATATCCTTTGTAGCGTTGTGGAATTGCAGACTTAGCAATTTCCAGAATCACATCTTGTTTTATTTTTGGAGGAACAGAGTTCACATAGCTTCTGTGCTGGATGCATCCCACCTTCAATGCATTGAATGTTACCATGGGCTTTGCAACCCTGATGTGACAGGTCCTTGTTGGTAGTGGGACAGGTTCAGGAACTTTACCCCAGGCAGCTTCACAACTGGATACTTCCCAGCTAAGCCTACCAGAGGCCCAGATGCCTCCATAGTATCATCAGGAGACCTGGGCCTCAAAAGTCCTTTTCAAACCTCCAGCAAGAGAGCAGTAAAATGTGAGACATCTTTAAGTAGCAACAGAAATCCTCAGCACAGTGTGTTCCTTCCCAGTGAATTGGCTCCAGTTAGGAGAAGGTGATAGGTCAAAGACATATCAAAATACTCCATAGCCTATACATCTTGGTATTGCAATACAAACTTCTAGAAGAAAGTGAGGACTGCAGATGCTGGAGATCAGAGCTGAAAATGTGTTGCTGGAAAAGCGCAGCAGGTCAGGCAGCATCCAAGGAGCAGGAGAATCAACGTTTCGGGCATGAGCCCTTCTTCCTGCTCCTTGGATGCTGCCTGACCTGCTGCACTTTTCCAGCAACACATTTTCAGCATTGCAATACAAACTCCAGTCTGCTCTCTCCCTTTCCTAGCCAACTTCCCTCAATGAGGACAATCAGTGTGCATTAGTAGGTTTTTACCCTCATAAACTTCCAGCTAGCCTATGCTAGTGAAACCTTCCATTTCTTTTGCGTTACCATCCCTCTTGGAAATAGCTGGAAGTCTGCTATAGTTGGAATCAATCTCAAGTAGACAAAGAAAACACTCTAAGAGCTTTTAGTGCTACATTTTAAGCAAATCGATCAGATAGTCCACAGGACTGCTATCATAGCTTTAAACTCATCCAAATGCTGATCTCATTGGATGACGACTTCACTTTGCAGTCAGAGTCCTGATGCCACAAACCTGTACACCATGAATCACATATGCATACAGTGCATGGACATTATCACTTGTTTTCGCACTGATATCAAGCCCCGGGGAGGTTAAAAAAATGAATCAAGCAGCGGCAGGCTAAAAACACCAGCAAGAGGAATGCAGGATAAGGGTGGCAAGAGTGCTGTTCCAAAACTCTGTCACTGTCCCTAGGTTGTGGTGTCATCATTTTCAGGGAAAAGATCTCCCAGGTTTTGGGTACAGTTAGTAACCTGATTACCAAGACGTGCTAAACACGAACTATTGTTTCACAGTATTATCTTGGCTGCATCTAAGTCTTTTCAAAGCTTGAAGTAGCAGCTGAGAATTGCCCACCAGTACACAAAAAGTGACAGCCAATGCAGCCGAGCAAGATATTTGTAAAAAAATGTGACTGTAAATTCATTGTTCTCAGGGATCCAAGATGGCGGTGATCTAGAAAGAGCTCTGCACCACATCGCAAACGGGACAAAGTCCTAATCCATCCTACATCGATCACTGTGGGAAAGGTCACGGAGTCCCAGGAAACTGTTAAAGTCCAATTTACCTCAGTTTTCACTGTCCAGGGATGCCGAAGAAGGGAGCAGTTACAATCGAGGCAGGACTCGTGACCCAGCCTGCAGGATCCTCCAACTCGATTTCCAACCAGGCCCTGGTAAAAGAGCTCACAAAACCTCATGAGATGTTGGGTAAGCAGATAGAGGAGAGGGTGGCCCCGACCTCTATCATGCTGCAGATGCATGAACAGCAGCTGGAATACCTTGAGAAAAGGACAGATGAGGTCGAGTGCAGGGTCACAATGGTGGAAGCTGATACCAATTCCTCCAATGATCAGATCTTGAAATGCAGGTCTGCAATTTGCTTGACCAGGTTGATGACCTTGAGAACTGAGGAAGGAGAAAAAATATTCGGATCGTCGGTCTGCCAGAGGGTAAGGAAGATGAGTTACCAGTGGAATTTATTGAGGACTGGTTGCCGAAATTCCTTAACTTGGAGGCTGGAATGAGAAGCTTGAAGATTGAGACGGCTCACTGGGTCACTGCACGGAGGTCAGGTCTGGATCAACATCCGCGTCCTATCTGGGTGTGGTTTCATCACTATAGAGATAAGGAGAGAGTTGTGGAAGCTTCCGGAATCCAACGGAAGTATCCGAATGCCCTCATTTACGAGGGCTCTAAGATCATGTTCTTCTAGGACTTCTTAGTGGAGGTGATCTGGAAAAGAAAATCCCATGATGGCTTCAAGAAAAGACTGAGGGAGCTCGGGATCCAGTACTCTCTGAGGTATCCAGCGGTCACCTTAAATGGATCGGTACGTCTGTTTGACACGTTGGAGAAGGCAAGAGACTTTGTGGAAAAATTAACTTAATCGGAACAATTTAGTATGTACCAATAGCAATGTTGTTTGGATATGTCTCTACACTTTTTTTTAAAAAAAGAGGAAGTCTGGTCGGGGCTTTTTTTCCTTTGTTTTTATTGGTAATAATCTGGTTTAAACTATGATTGAGGGTGGCTGGGATGTTTACTTTCAATTTCTATGTTAAGTTATACCAAAGGATGGGTGGGATACTCACTTTTCTTTCAAAATTTCTTTGTTCACATTGTTAGTCCATGGTGTATTTTCTTTCTTTTTCTGCTTGCATTTGTGGTGCAGTTCTAGCTAGGAGCAGAGAAAATGGTTGGGATGGCTAGATGCCTACTTACAGGCAGTTTATGCCCAGTTCAGGTATTTAAATGCCCTGGCCACTGTATTGGCAGCGACATGGGAAGTTGGGGTTGGGGATGTGTAGATGCTCACTTTGGATAAAGGGTGAGTTCCCCTATTCAATGCCATTGGTGCATTATATATTGGTTTGTTTTTTGGTTTTTGTTGTATATAGTCTTTGATAGCTTTATAGGTTTGTTAACTGCAGTGATTTTAGTTTATGTAGTTTTTATGTTCGATGGATCTTGTGACACTAAGGCTCAGTGATTTGTAATTAGAGTTCCTCCTCTCTGGAATCTAAATGTTAGTGCAGAAGGTTATGGTTAATGACTTGTTTAAGTGGTGTACCTGGAACATCCAGGGGTCTGACTCACCAATTAAGAGGAAAAAAATACTCTTGAGTCTTAGAAAGGAAAAGGTTGATATTGCTTTATTACAGGAGACACACTTCGATGATAGGGAGCATTTGAAACTACAGCAGAATGGCTGTGATCGGGTTTACTTTTCATCTTTTAATACGAGAAGTAGGGAGGTGGCTGTATTGGTTAGGAGGAAACTCCCCTTTAAGTTACTAGAGTGTGTTAAAGACATATGCGGGAGGTTTGTAATCCTCAAAGCCTTGATAAATGGAGAAGAATATGGTGTTTTAAATGTTTACAGTCCTCCGGCCCACCCCCACAAGTTTCTGGTAGATGCATTCACTAAATTGATCAGTCTCGAGTCCTGGCATATTGTCATAGGGGAGATTTTAATTGTCTCATGGATCCCACGGTAGACAGTTTGCCCAAAGGCCTCCCAATACCCTCTGTACAAACTAAACAATTCGTGGATCTGTGTGTGGGGTTAGGGTTGGTGGACGTCTGGAGGCGTCGCCACCCTACAGGCAAGGATTTTACTTTTTTTTTCCAATCCACACAGATGTCACACCAGGATTGATTTTCTTCTGACCCCCATGGCAACCTTGGACTTGGTGGCATCTTGTACGATTGGTAATTAGATTAGATTAAGTTAGATTACTTACAGTGTGGAAACAGGCCCTTCGGTCCACACTGACCCTCCGAAGAGCAACCCATTCCCCTACATTTACCCCTTCACCTAACACTATGGGCAATTTAGCATGGCCAATTCATCCAACTTGCACATTTCTGGACTGTGGGAGGAAACTGGAGCACCTGGAGGAAACCCACACAGACCCAGGGAGAATGTGCAAACTCCACACAGACAGTTGCCTGAGGCAGGAATTGAACCACTGTGCCACTGTGCTGCCCACCCACTGTGCCACCGTGCCGCCCATGATCAGGCTCCAGTGTACCTGTTGTTTAAGACTGGGTTACAGTGGGTCCGAGGCACTGGCGAAGGGACCCCTTTATCCTCAAGGATAATAAGTTTGTGCAGTACTTCTCTAAGGAATTTAGGGCAATCCTCGACATTAATTCAGGCTCAGTTAGCAGCCCGACCATCCTTTGCGAAACTGCCAAAGCCTATGCCAGGGGGTAAGTTATCTCCTACTCTGCTAGTAAGAAGAAGCAGAAGAGTGAGCAGCAACAGCTCCTTGAAGCACGGTTGAAGGCAGCCGAGAAAGCTCACTTTGACAGGCTCTCGTTGGCCAAGCTACAGAGGATTATGGCTCTGTGGTCTGCATTGAATTCCATGCTCACGAGGCAACAAAGAAGGAGCTTACTTTCACAAAACAAAGGTTGTATGAGCATGGTGACAAATCGGAAAAGTACCTAATGTATCTCACCAGGAAAAAGAGTGCCCCTCAAGCCAGTACATTGATTAGGGAAGGTGCTGGGAACCTGTGATTCTAAAAAGATTAATACGGAATTTCAGAGATTTTACTCTGAATTATACCAGCCTGACAGTTGTGAGGAGGGGTGGGCCAGTATGGAACCTTTTTTAAGGATCTAGAGCTTCCGGGTGAGACCCCTGAACAAGAGTCTTTTCTCGATGCCCCCTTATCAGAGCAAGAGGTGCAGGAGGCTGTGAAGCAGCTTCAGAGTGGAAAGTTGCCCTGTCCTGATGGACATCCCAGCGAATTTTAGAAGGAATTTATAAGCATATTGTCATGTCCGATGCTCAACATGTTCAATGACTCGTACAGTCATGATCATCTCTCACTAAGAGATGCCAATACTTTGCTTATTCTTAAAAAAGGGAAGGTCCCGGAGGACTGTCCTTCTTACAGGACCATTTCACTCTTAAATGTTGACTTCAAATTCCTCTCTAACACTCTTGCAGTAAGGTTGGAAACTGTGTTACCTTCTGTTGTTAAAGAGGACCAGGCAGGCTTCATAAAGGACTGCAGATTCTCCAATAATGTTAGGAGGCTGCTTAATGTAATTCGGGCATGTCAACAACAGTCAATACAGGGACTGATGATTTCTGTAGATGCAGAGAAGGCATTTGACCGAGTTATGTGGCCGTACCTTTTTTTTATACAGTAGAGTGTTTTGGCTTGGGCGAAGCCTTCATAACCTGGGTAAAGGTTCTCTACAATGACCCTCTCGCTGCAGTCATCACCACTAGGGTATGATCAAGCAATTTTAGCATTTTTAGAGGCAGCTGACAGGGCTGTCCCCTTTCTTGCCATTGCTCTTTACATTGGGGATTGAACCATTGGTGGAGGCCATTCGTAGGGATCCCATTATATCAGCTCCAGAAGTGGGGTCAAAATTACATTAGATTTCATTGTAAGTGGATGATGTCCTCACGTTTTTGTCAAATTCTGCAGTTTTGGTGCCTCACCTGATACAATGCATCAGCTCGTTTGGCACCTTTTCGGGGTACAAGATTAATTTTGCAAAATCAGAGGCTATGCCAATGGATGGTCTGCCAAAGGTGCTAGGTCTTGAGAGCAAATATAGATTACCATTTAAGTAGTCACAGGGGTTTTTATGTATTTGGGCACATTTATCACTCCAGTTTTTGACTGCTTGCTTAAAGCCAATTTTGTTCAAGTATTCAACAAAATCAAAGATGGGAGGCAATTCTGGTCTCATGGTTAGGTCAGATAGCTCTCATTAAGATGAACATTCTCCCACATTTGTTGTACCCTATACGAATGCTCCCCCTGATTTTCGATAAGCAAACGTTCAGGAGACTGAATGGCTGGTTCAGCTCTTTTATTTGGCATCTTAAATGGCCCCTAATTAAATTAGCTTAACTGCAATTGCCTCACAGACTGGGGGGAGTGGATGTCCTGGACATTAAAAACTATCAACTGAGCTCGACTTTATCTTACGTGAATGATTGGGCTTATGGGGACTCTTTTCCAATATGGTTAGGTATCAAAACCTGTCAGGCAAAGTGCTCCCTTACTAGTTTGCTATTTTTGGACAGAATGAGGACAGTTAAGGAGTATTGCCATAACCCAATAGTTATCAATACTGTTAAAGCATGGAGGGCAATTCAACATGGTGAAGGCAATATTGGCAAAACATTTTTTTACGCCTATAGTGGGCATGCCAGGTTTTCAACCAGCGATGTTGGATTCATGATTCAGACATTAGGCAGCTAGGGGTGTGTCTTGCATGGGTGATTTATTTGAGGGAGACGCAATGATGCATTTTGATCAGTTAGCACGGAAATACAAGCTATTTAGCAGGGACATTCTTCATTTTTTTCAAGTTAGGCGTTAATGTCTCCGCAGAAATATGGGAAGATATCTGGGAAAACGCAAGAAAGACATCAATTTGCAATAGGAGCCATGCTTTACTGTTGAAGATTCTACACAACCTGGGTCCACTTGGCTCCGGAATGTTTGGCAAAATTTAAACCATGAGTATCTTCAACATGCCCCAATGGTAAAGTTAATATGGGCATCCTTACCCATTGTCTCTGGTCCTGTGGCAGGCTTTAAACATACTGGAGTGCTGTGGCAGGAGCAATGGAGGGGAATTTGGGTGTAAGGGTGGAGAAGGATCTGATCTCTCTCTCTCCTTCTTGGCCTGCCCAGTGTATTCCCTGCAGATGCATGTAAGAAAAACCTTTTCAACATCCTCACTTTGTGCGCAAGAAAGAATATCTTGTTAGGTTGGGTGTCCAAATATCCTGTCAGTTGGGTTGTCGTAAAATTGTTACAGAGCATATCCCTTTGGATTTTCTTACAAGTATTCGACACCATAAAACTGGGAATTTCTATAAGACATGGCAGCCCTTCTTGGACTACCTGGACACAAATTTGTCTGCCACACTAATAATGGCTTTTATATAGCCATAACGATTGTGCTTTACGAGTCCAATATCCAGAGAGGGGGAACTGTGAATGTATGAATATGTGGAAAGTAATGGTCTTGATACTTGAGAGTTAGTGTTTTCTTTTGCTGAGTTGGATTATTATTATTTATTAGCTTGTTGTTAGTTATTACTTAGTTAGTCAAGTGGTTAGTTGGGGTTTGTTGTTATATTTTTATATATTTATACATTTGTACATGAGGGCGGTATGGTTTTTACATTTTTTTTGTGTTCTTTGCACTGTTTTGAATTGTATTGTTTTATATTTGTTGTTATATTAAAAAATCTATTTCTCGATAAATATATATTTTTTAAAAATCATTGATCTCTGTAAATGCTATCCATTTAGCTATTGTTTAACATGCGAAGTTTAGTGCCAGGATTGACGTTAGTCATACCCAAACTTGTCTGACTTTGTAAAATGTTACTGGCAACAATAATAATTTGTATATATATAGTTTCTTCTTCTGACATTACAACAGCAACTACACTTCAAAAGTACTTAATTGGCTGTAAAGTGTTTGAAATCCACAGGGTTTGTAAAACAAAATTGCTAAACAAGTGTAAGCTTCTCTTTTTAATGTAAAAAATGTGCAAAGCTACTCCATAAGAGCAGTATCAAACAAACTTTGATACTCAACTACATAAGGAAATATTGATGTGGAAGACCTAAAAGGTTGGTCAGAGATATAGGTTTTAAAAAGTGTTTTGAAGGTGCATAGTGAGGCAGAGAGCTAGAGAGGTCTTGAGAGGGAATTCTTGGGTCCTTAAGGAAGCTTAGGCCCTTTGCAGTTACAATCACCAATGCTAATTAAAATAAGGTTATTCAAGGGCCAGAACTGAAGGAGCACAAAATTCTCAAGAGGGGCTGGAGGTAGTTACAGAAATACTACAGAGCAGGACAAGGTGAATGAGCCATTTGAATACAAGAATGAGAATTTTAAAATGAAGGGTTTGCCAGTCCAGGAGCCAGGGTAATATGGCAGGCAATGTGATGATAGACTTGGTTTAAACCAGACTTGGTTTAAGCTAGTACATAGGCAACTGAGCTTTGATTGAGCTTGAATTCAGAAAGGGTAGAATGTAGCTGGTGAGGAGAACATTGAAAGAATCAAATCTAGAGGTAGCAAAGGCAATGATGAGGGATTCAACTGTAGGAGAGTTAGGGCAGTACTCATTGCAAACATGTAATATCGTGATAGGTGGTGAACAGATTTGGCATTGGATTTAACAGAATGTAGAGCATCATCTGGTAGAATCTGCAAACCAAAGCTCTGCATGGGCCTCCCACAAGGTAAATGCTGCGTTGACCTTAACTGTAGAACACTAAAATCAATTGCAGTGTTTCTATCAATGCTGTCCTTCACAGCAGCTAAGTACAGCCAGTGGGTTATAAAGTTCCATGTTAAAAAGCAAAAATTATACAAATGAAAAAGAAAACTACAAAGGTAAATCAGTTTCCAAAGATGACAAAAGAATCAAGCTCTCCCTTTACTGTAATGAATGTAGCAGATTAAACCCAACATAATTGATTCATTTCAGCTCCAGATTTCAGTGGAATATGCATTTCATTAGGAATTTCAGTGTATTAAATTAACTGTGCATGAATTCTTCTGCTTTGTACTTTCATACTATGAAATTTCTCAAAGCAGAGCAGTCCAATTAAACATTTGCAGCTCCATTTGTGGTGATTTTTATTCTTTGAACCCAGTATTGAACCTTTTTTAAATTGCAGTTGGATGAAACGTGCACTTATCTCTGCTCAACAGTGCAATTACTGCAATAATTAAAGTCGACACAATAATTTTAAACGTGCTGCAGTATGGATGCATTCGCGATCAGGAAATAATGATGCATATTAGGTCAGTGCAGTCTCTTGCTGGAACAGCTTCTCAATTTTTCATTCTTTTTCTGCATACCTTTCTCTACAGCATTTGGGGATCAATGTGTTTTTACTTAGCGTGTTCTACAGATAGCTTTTTCTCTATGTTGTGCTTTTCATCATTGTGAAAGATACAATTGTGTAAAAATAAGCTTTCAGTATTTGATGACTTTTTAAAAAAAATACAAGAATAGTTCACCCTCTTCTGCAAAAGGTTTAATGGAGAAATACATTGCTTTCTGTCTCACTGCAGCGCTGACGCCAGGAGGATCTCAGTTTTCATCCCCGATCTATATCGAATATTTGAATAATTTGTCAGTACTTGCTAAGCTCAAACATAAAAATAAATAACAATAAAGATGTGTGAAACAGCTGCCATTAAATGTGGATTGTTAACCCATCAAGATTTAATGTCTTAGGGAAAAGAGAAAGGAAAATTTGGGGCAGAGGGCTGGTGAGTCAGATGTAAACAAAGAAGCACTGTTGTCAAGTTTAGCAAAATGTTTCCTGTTAATTTCTTGATGTTAAAAAAAAAATCCTGACCTAAATTTAATTAATTCTTGTATTCCTGTTTCCATGTGGTCAGACATTCACATGCAGATTAAGAGCTATCTATTTTATCAATGTGATCCCTGTTCAAAGGTTCATAGGTCTAGTCTAAGTTTTGACATTTGCAAATATGTTTGAGTTAATGATAACTCAGTAGCAAACTGCACAAGAATTTAATTTTCTAGCTTCAGTTTTACCCATCAGTTACTTTTAGAACTGACAATGTGGCTGCCACTTCAAAAGGGATAAAAATCCATATTCTCTATACTTTTAAGATTAGTTGTTATTAGTTGAATGTATTGACCAGAAACTAACTTGTGAAAAACGACTTAACACATTAATCATACTCATTTGAAATGTGTAACCTTTGATTCTGCAATTTGTTTGTGAACAGGGTGAATAATGGTCAAGGGTTACAGAGTCATCTAAGCATACAGTTAAAAAAAAGATCCTTCAGCCCATCATGTCTATGCTGGTCAAAAACAACCCCCCGAACTATTCCAAATCCATAACTTTGTAACTGTGCACATTTCTTGACATAAAATATCTTGTGGTGCCACAGTAGCTATTTTAACTCATTTCTAACTACAAAGTTTGTAAAGCTGTAGCAGGAATTTGGCAGATGGTAAAGATTGCCCCTTGTACCTCAACTGTTCTTAGATTTTGTGACCAAATCACTCCAATTCTTCAGTCTTCTTAACTGCCTTATACTGGTCACACGAGGTGGAGTGTAGGCTAGCCACTGGGATGCCCACTGTGCTACATTGCAATGAGAACATATCTGTTCCTTTTATATTTAAAAAGGAGCCAACAACCAAAAAGAGTGAAAGCAAATTAAAATTGCTGTCCTTCACCCACCTGCACAATCTTACTCCCCTCAAGCATGTGGATCTCTAAATTAATGTATGGAGAACTGAAGGACTACATGGTGACCCTGTCAGATATTAAGCTTACTCACTCAGTAATATGCTCAGATCTCTGCCAAGTGGAGCCTGTTATTATTTTAAGAGTTAGCTTAATCGAATCTCATTACTGGCTTCCTTTGTTTTCAACTATTTTGTGGTCTTCCAGATGATCATGAAGAGATAGTATTTTTGAAATCCTCCACAAACGTCATCACCTTAATGTTTTCAAAGGTCTGTTAAACTTTAATTAATTTACAGTTATCAACTGCCATTTCCATTCCTCCGTATAGGTAGTTCTGGGTTTATGTGCATTTTAGCAGCGCAACTTGGCTATAGCATCGCTGAAAAATTAGGGAACAGTATTTTGGAGAACACTTACCTCCATTGGCAATTCCAGCAGGGATTGGTTAATGCACTTTATTCTGCTCATGTGTGCGGTGAAATGTCCACGCTGGAATCCATACATGTGCAACATCTGTGTCGGACTTTGTGCAGCTCTGTGCATGCACCAATGTCAGCTTTTTGTGAGAGGTACTGTGCAGAAAGCAGCTTTCTTACATTTTTTTAAATGTGCTGTGTTAAATTTACTTTTGTTTTATTAATAAATATGATTTCAACCTTCATTCAGGCTGTGCTATACTTTGCATTAGGCTTTTGGGTGATTTTTGAGTGATCGTGAGTGATATAACCTGCTGGTCTGCCCCTAACCCCACTTTCTCCATTGGCCCATTATTTATGTTAAGTGACTTTTTGTTAAGCAAGGTTTCACTGGAACACAACTATGTCATTATAGGAGAACTAACTGTATGTAAATTCTGGTCCATTCATATTCTCAAATTTCTGTACATAAACCTCCAGCATCAACTCCAGCATCTTCACTTCCTTGTAATCACATTTATACTCTGTCTGTAAGAAGTGTCTACATCTCCAAAGCCTTTCTTGCCTCAGCATTTTGTAGGACTATAACCCGTTATTTCAGCCAATTCAAAAATCCTCAGCAATTTTCTTGAAGGACATAAAGCATATCCTTAGTCCCTCTTAACCAAGTTTGTGCAGTAGGTGAAAATTCCTCACCAAATCAAAGTTAGGAAGAGTTCTCTCTCAGCTATCCGAATCTATTTTCAGCAACTAAAATTAATATTTTCAGAACTCTTACTCCAAGATTTCTCATCTTTTTCTCTCTTCCTAATTTCTCTCTTTCCAAACAATATTTCATGGTTCTATTTCTTATTCAGTTCTGGCCAATTGTCATCGATTGCAATAGAAGTGATCATTTCTTCTTCAAGTCCTAGGTGCCCTGACGTTTCTTTTAGTATTCCATCTTTTGTAGTTCCTTGTTTTGCATTAATTCTCATATGCTCTTCCACAGTGTGTAAATCTTCTTTCTTGCAAATATTTCAAGTTTTGATCCACCCTTTCAGTGAAGGGTTGAGCTTCACAAGTACTGAAGTCAATTTTCTAATAAAATAGCGAAAGTACACAAAATCTTGTTTGGTAATTGCTGGAAATTTCCATGAACCCATTGTACAGTTTCTGAGTTCATATTCTGAATGAGCTCCCAATTTTGTAACAATTCCCATGGAGAAGCTATAAACCAAAGGAATAAATTTATTGAGTAAGCTCTCATCCCCAAGTGAAGCAATTATCAACAAGATTCCAGTTCACAGTTTTTACTTTAACATGAATTAGAACCTGGTAAATAATTTTTCTAATAAAAAGAGGTAACTTTCTCTTTAACAAACGTTATCATAGATAACCACAATATAACTAGAGAGTTTCACAACATGGTGTGCTCTATTCACACAGGTACTCAAAACTTCAATCCAACAATAGCTTTCACAGGCATGATCACCAGCGATAAGGAGCAGTTATGAACTCTGCATAATGACAGTTCTGATTACGTAGCTTTCCAAAATTCCTTTTCAATGAAACCAAAACAAAAACCTTATCATAGTTCTGTCACTTCTTGTACAAGGCCTTGGTGAGATCACACCCAGAGTATTTTCTGAGGAAGATGTTCTGGCTATGCAGGGAGTACAACAAAGTTTTACCAGACTGATTCTTGGGATAGCAGTATAAAGAGAGACTGGATTGGTTAGGACTATATACATTGATGTGCAGAAGAATGTGGGGGGTATCTTAAAGAAACCTATAAAATTGTAACAGGACTACACAGGGCAAACACAGGAAGAATGTTCCTGATGACCAGGGAATCCAGAACCAGGGGTCACTGCTTAGGGTTACGGGGTAGGCAATTTAGGACTGGGTGATGTGGAGAAATTTCTTCACTGAGAGTGGTAAGCCTGTGGAATTCTCTGTCATAGAAAGTTGAGGTTAAAACATTAAATGTTTTCAAGAAGGATTTAGATACAGTGTTTAAGGCTAAAGGCATCAAAGATTATAGGAAGATAGCAGAAACAGGATACTGAGTTGGATGATTAGCCATGGTCATAATGAATGGCAAAGCCAGCTTGAAGGGCCAAATTGCCAGCTCCTGCACATATCTTCCATAGTTCTAAAGCAATCAGCTCTTTTAACATCTCTGAACAATTCATACAGTTTTTTTTCGGAAAGCTTACAAAATATCTTCAAGAACCTCCAGATTCTTTCCTGCCGAACAGAAAACTGACATTTCCTTCAGGTTTGTTTCTTCTCTTCAAAGAATTTGTTGTTTTTTTTTGTCTCTCTTGACCCTGCCTTTCTGTCTGCATGTGTGCACTGATCATCTGAACTCTGCTGTGAGCTCTCCAATGTGTCTGAAAGCTACATGGCGCCTTACTTAACTTCCCTTCAGTTAGTACTGTTTCGAGATCAAACGTTGCAATGTCACATGGACGAGTACTTCTTACTAATTAGGAAAATTACAGCAGATCCCTTTAGAATTAATGCAAACATCTTAAATATTTTAAAGTCTTTCTCAGACATTTCTTAAAAACAATTTACAGATTCCACAGACATTTTAAAGTAATTGCTCACTTTCCTTACTGTACTGCTTTGGGATGAAGTGATCATAGGTAATCATAGCAGGTCAAACATAGTAGCGTCTGCTCACCACAAACAAGATCATTAGAGCAAATGAAACTCTCAGAATTGGGAGTTCTCATTTCTGTGGCTCTTGGAGTACTTGGCACATGATTAGTGGGGAGTGTACCTGTTGGATAATGGCAGAAAGTCATTACCATCAAGTCAACCATGTTTGGCATAATATCACCTTTTGTTTCTTAACAAAAAAAATTGGCTAATAGCAGACTGGCTGCCAGGTGCATATTCTGGCTGATTTTCTTTTCCATTCAAAGCCAAACAGGTGTAAAATGAGCAGGTGCTGAAAGTTAAACTTAACCCCAGGAGAAATTTGGGCTTGATACTTCCTAGAAGGATTTGGCATAACTATAACATAATACCTTTGTGCTGTTATCCTGAAAGAATGTCATAGTCAGAGTCATACAGTACGGAAGTAGACCCTTCAGTCCAACTTGTCCGTGCTAACTAAGTTTCCCAAATTGAACAATTTGCACTTGCCTGTGTTTGGCCCAAATCCCTTTAAACCTTTCCTATTCATGTACTTGTCCAAATGTATTTTAAATGTTATAACTATACCTGCATCTACCACTTCCTCAGGCAGTCTATTCTACATGTGAACCCCCCTCTGTCTGAAGAGGTTGCCCCTCAGGTCCCTTTTAAATCTTTCTCCTTTCACCTTAAAAATATACCCTCTAGTTTTGAGTTCCCCACCCTCTGGATAAGAACTTTGCTATTCACCAGATCTATGCCCCTCATGATTTTATAAACCTCTATAAGGTCACCTCTCAACCACCTATGCTCCAGGGAAAATGATCCAAGCCTATTCAGCCTCTCCTTATAACGCAAACCTCCAGATTTGGCAACACCCTGGTAAATCTTTTCTGGTTGGCACGGTAACTCAGTGGTTAGCACTGCTGCCTCACAGCACCAGTGTCCCAGGTTCAATTCCAGCCTTAGGTGACCGTCTATGTGGAGTTTGCACATTCTCCCTGTGTCTGCGTGGGTTTCCTCCCACAGTCCAAAGATGTGCAGGTCAGGTGAATTGGCCATGCTAAATTGCCATAGTGTTAGGTGCATTCATCAGAGGGAAATGGGTCTGGGTGGGTTACTCTTTGGAGGGTCGGTGTGGATTTGTTGGACTGAAGGGCCTGTTTCCACACTGTAGGGAATCTAATCTAATCCTCTCCAGTTTAATAACTTCTTTTATATAACAGGTTGATCGGACCTGTACACAGTACTCTAAAAGTGGCCTTATCAACATCTTGTACAACCTCAACATGACATCCCAACGCCTATATTTAAGGCTTGGTTCTTTTGGTTCTTCTCAGTCATTCATGTCTTTTTCCAGTTCAGTCAATTTCCTAAAGTTTAGTGATTGTTTTCCAGTGGGGAAAGACTGTAATTCACTGATCTTAATGTAATAGATCTCTTCTGATATCACCAGTAGCTCAGCCAGGATCCTCAACCACTATGCCAAGCATGAATTTTATCCCATTTTAAAATTAATATTTGTCTCTGTAGAAAGGATCAGAGAGTACATGTTATGTATTTAAAGTTATTTCTATATAATCCAATATATAAATGCTATGAAAACAGTTGGTGACTTGTACTGAATTTGTATAGTTGCAAGCTTGTTTACAGGTCTATACATTTGGTCCCCTTGTAACGGGAAATTGTTCAATGTTTGATTATGTGTTCTTTTGTCTCTTTGTTCTGTGTACTGTTGCTCAAGCTTGGGGGTAGTTACAAAGAAACAAATGCTGAAAGCAAGCATTCAGATTGTGACTGCTACAGATTTTTTCAAAGCACATGTAAATAAAACTCCAGTTGCTTACAAGAAAACCTATTGTGTGCCCTCTCTTCATATTTCTGAAGCACAAAATACAATACTAAGAATGAAGATTTCCAATTCTCAGTCATGCCATTAGCAAGCAGCATTGAGGAAAGGCTGGGTACTTCATGACAGATAGGAA
Organism: Chiloscyllium plagiosum; assembly: GCF_037043375.1. Classification (NCBI taxonomy): domain Eukaryota; kingdom Metazoa; phylum Chordata; class Chondrichthyes; order Orectolobiformes; family Hemiscylliidae; genus Chiloscyllium; species Chiloscyllium plagiosum. Next base: position 57,553,046 of record NW_028270147.1, on the reverse strand, counting down.
ACATCAAACAACCAAAGATGACATTTGCACATTTTTCTGTGAGCAGCCATTATAATTAATAATTATAATTCTCTAACCTTCTATACTGTGGTTATGAGTAGTTTAGGGATACTGCAACGTAAAGAAAGAGATATAAATTTAGAATCAAAAGTTGACTCAGTGTTGTACCCTTACAACAAAACTATTATCCACATCATATATTCACATGAGTGGTATATGATGGTCTCATGGTACAGCATTATGATGACAGAATTTCTTCAATATTTTTCTAATTCTTTCTTGGGATGTGATCATCCCCGGCAATGCCAGAATTTTTTGCCCAGCTCTCGCTGCCACTAAGCAAGCCTATTCAACTGAGTGGCTTCCTGACCATTTAGCCAGCAGTTAAAAGTTAACCACATTAGTGGCAGCATTCAAAATACAAGGGAAAAGTAGGTGAGTTTGCCCTGTACAGCTCTCAAATAGCCCATGAAAACTGTAATACCAGGCAGAAAGAAATCAAAATATTGAAAGAGAGATTGCCCCTGTATTTTCACATGTAGGAGTAGCATGTGTGGGAGAGATGGGATCGAGGACCAGAGCTGCTCTCATTGTATAGATTCTATTTGCCTCATGCTAAATACTCTAGATCCTCCAATGATAAGTTCCCTCCCTCCTGCTCTTGCTGCTCCTGCAAAGACAGAATCAACAATTTGGGAAGCAGCAGAAGCAACCATCAGGCAATCTATGTTTTAAAGTCAAAGGATAGTTATTCCGCCACTGCTCCCAGGCCAAATACTTTTGCCTGGGTCATCACAATGCTTTCACCATCCCTTGATGATGAAAGGATGCAGGTAGTGGTAAAAAACTGAGAAAGGAAGCACAGAACATGGATCAGATCAGGTCACATTTTAACTGGGTTGCTGGGTTGCGTAGCGCAATCCATTCTTTTCACTTATAAAACAATCCTGATTCTATCAACACCCAGAATCATAGAGTCATAGAGATGTACAGCATGGAAACAGACCCTTCGGTTCCAACCCGTCCATGCTGACCAGATATCCCAACCCAATCTAGTCCTACCTGCCAGCACCCGGCCCATATCCCTCCAAACCCTTCCTATTCACATACCCATCCAAATGCCTTTTAAATGTTGCAATTGTACCAGCCTCCACCACTTCCTCTGGCAACTCATTCCATACCCCTACCACCCTGTGTGAAAAAGTTGCCCCTTAGGTCTCTTTTATATCTTTCCCCTCTCACCCTAAACCTATGCCCTCTAGTTCTGGACTCCCCGAACCCAAGGAAAAGACCTTGCCTATTTACCCTAGCCATGCTCCTCATAATTTTGTAAACCTCTATAAGGTCACCCCTCAGCCTCTGACACTCCAGGGAAAACAGCCCTAGCCTGTTCAGCCTCTCTCTATAGCTCAGATCCTCCAACCCTGGCAACATCCTTGTAAATCTTTTCAAGTTTCACTTTCAAGTGAACCCTTTCAAGTTTCACAACATCTTTCTGATAGAAAGGAGACCAGAATTGCATGCAATATTCCAACAGTGGCCTAATCAATGTCCTATACAGCTGTAACATGACCTCCCAACTCCTGTACTCAATACTCTGACCAATAAAAGAAAGCAAAGCAAATGTCTACTTTACTATCAAGTGTATAAGTCCTGCTAAGATTTGCTTTCTCAAAATGCAGCACCTCACATTTTTCTGAATTAAACTCCATCTACCACTTCTCAGCCCTATTCAGATTTAATGCATCAGTTGATCTTCTTTGTAAAAACTGCACATCGGTATCAAATCCAAGTGCACCATTCAAGTCTCACCCTTAACCATGAAGGAATCATTCGGAATGTAACCTTGTTATACCACCCCTGGGGTAGATGCAGTTTGTGAGGGGAATCAGGATTGACTGATTTAGCCTTCAGATTTCTTCATGCAAAGGAACGCTTCATTGGTGTATTACCAGTTTAAAAATGGGTTTGAGGCAGACAATATGGGGTTAGCTTCCACACCTATTACCAAGCCTGGAGCCTTCAATTTTGAATGCTCATCCTCAATTGTTTTGATTATTTAAAGTGTTCCTTCTGATGGTGTATTAGTTAACAAACTCATCATTTCTACTTCTTAAAATGGCAATCATTACTATTTTGTGGAAGCAACAATAATCAATTAGCTGTGGAGGAACCAAGTGTCACTCTTGTTGCTGCACATCCTGCTAACTGTATTCTCGAGTGGCACACAATGAATGATAAACAGTCTTCAATAAGCTCTGCCTAACAAGTTACAAAGTGATGACTGCTAACTACTTATTATAGTTAGCTCTCTATTTGTTTTCTCTCACTCATTTAACACCATTTTCCTGACTGCTGGTTGTGCTATCTCCAGCTGTTGGATCAGGGTCAGGGCTTGAACCCTTGAAGATAAAATCTGGCTTTCAAATTATTTTAAAGGCAGCCCCTTTCTTAAGGGATCATTGTTGCAGCATGCATCTTCTTTGTGAGGATGAGATGTGGGGCTTGGGAAATGGAGGAACACTGATATCCTCCTCCACCTGACAACATTTGAACCCAAGAACTTCAATACAAGTAGCAGAGTGCAGTAGATCGTTCCTTTCTATTCTGTAAATGAAGGAGACACCTGCATTTTGCAGTGTACTGTAATTATTTATATGCTGAAATGATTAACTGTGCCAACACTATTTTATTTTTAATACTGTCTAGAACTACGTAATCATGGTTATGAATGATGAATTATGATTACTTTTATTTGTATTACCATTAAAATTTGGCACCTATTACCATGATCATTTTACTTTCAATAAACAAATTACCTATCTATCTCCTGATCCTGAAACCATCTTTGAGGAGTGGTTCCTTGTACTCCAGTATTTACATTTATTTAATATATTGTCACTTGTACCCAACTACAATGAAAAGTTGCCACGTTCCAGCACCATCTCTGAATACAGAATAAATTATTAAATAAAATAGTAAAACATTGAATAAATTACTATAACATTGATATTCCTTAGGCTGAAATAGCTTCAAAAGTTTATCTTTCCCTCTCCATAGATTTCACCCTCTCAGCTCCTCCAGTCACAACTTGTCCTGGCAATGTGCTCCTTTACTGTCAGCACCGACACCATCATTTCCGCTTCAGCATGCCGCGCGAGACCCACACCTCGCTTTGACGTTGGACAATGACTGATGGCTCCTGGCTCATCCTCTGGCGTCACCACCAGAGATAGAGATCCACCAGCCTCCAGCAGGTAGACATTAGGAGGAGGTCCCAGGGTAACCAAAACCACAAAAACGTTACCAAGCTGGAAAGACAGTGATGAAGCAGTGTGGTTGTGGCCAAATCCAGCACATGAGCAATGAGTGACCATGCCCCGTGCTCAGTAGCCAAATGCTGCTGACCCTGCCGCCGCCATCTTGGAAGAGAGGTTTAAATCAATTATCTGTCGCTGAATGCATAAACGTCAGAGAACTGTATGAAAAGAATTTGCATTCCAGAGAAAAATGAACATGAGTGAAAGTATGAGCCCCAACAGTGTGCATGCTAAGCTGGAGTTTGGGGAGGTGGCAAAAGCTTATGTGAATACATTTCAAACTTTTGTAGTCATACAAAATGTGCCCCGGGATTGAAATTAGTTGATGTAGACTAGAATCCACAAATCAAGATATTTAATTCAGAATTTAAAGATGAGTGGATGAACCAAGGACAACTAACATGGCAAATAGTTCAGCACAAGTAGTGCTTGACAAACTTTGGTTAGCTCAGTTGGCTGGATAGTTGGTTTGTAATGTAGAGTATACCAACAGTGTGGGTCAATTCCTGCACTCACTGAGGACTTTCATGAAGGACTCTTCTTCTCAACCTCTCCATTCACCTGAGTGTAGTGGCTGTCAGGTTAAACCACTACCAGTTTCCTCTCTCTCTCATTCGAGAGCTGACTATGGTGACTTTATCTTTACTAAACCTCAGGAAAGGTCTATGAATTTTGCCAAAGGTACAACAGATTCATCAACTGATGCCTCGGCTTAGGAGATAAGATTTGCAAAGATTCACTTAAGTTTTGCAAATTGTGGGGTGATTAAATATAATGATAGCTGTTTTTGTTTGAGTTGACGTAGAGAAATAAACTACAGAGAACAATCTAAAAATTAGAATCGGACATTTAGGGGTGAAAAGAGGAAAGATTTTCCATGCATACAGTACTGGAAATCTGGTACTCAATCCCATAAAAAGATTGTGCATTTCGGATCAGTTGAAATTGGCAAGACAGATATTGACAATTCATATGATATGGCACAATGTTCAATGGATTTGGAGGTACAGGAGGATTTGAATGGTCCATTCCAAAGTCAATGTTTATAAAATCTAGGATCTTGTGTGCTTTTTCTAAAGTTAAGTTTTATCATTGTGTCCTTCTTTTAAAAATGAAGCAGCCAAATGTCTAAAACTTTCTGCTTTCTTTAAATTTATCTCTTAGTAAGAAATTATTCTCCTTCCTCATGAGACAGAATGCTTCACACTTAACGCTCATTAAAATAGACTGGGCACTGCTATTTCACAAGCTACAAACAGGATGAATATATTTTGTATGGTTAGTTGAAAAGATAAAACAAAAAATTGTGTATGAACAAAAAAAAGTTGTATTTAATCTGGTTACATTTTTTTGAGTAACTGTCCTGGCCCAAAGCCGACTTCTCAAAAAACTATCACCAAGTAATGAGCTGGGGATTTCTTAAATGTCAGAAATGCATCTGCATGAATGCTTTGTTTGCTTAAATTAATTAAAACTAAGAGAGTTAGAACACTTAATTATTATTCTGTGAGACAGTTCAAAACTGCATAAGTAGGAAATGAAGGCAAGTGAATTTTAAAGACCATGGATTATCTATTAACTAATAATTCCAGCTTTCTATATTTGCCTTAGATAATGCAACGCCTTATCTGTCATATTGTAGTAAAAGAATCCTAAAGGGATCATTCCTCCAATCCCCCACCTTTCTTCCACCCTTATAAATGGAAAATGTGTTTTTAGAGATTAATCCAGAAAAGCAAAAATGGGTCTTTTTATATTAGCTCTGTGTAGTTTGCAAGGTGAAAGAGAGCCATTAATTACTTTTCTGAGCAAACAACACTAAAACAGCAGAACTGCTGCCCATTTCTTTTATGGTTCTATTATTTTGCCACCAGACAAATTTCGGAAGTCAGCTTTATTGTTCTCATCCTCTCATTATTCAAAGTATAGAGATACTAAATGTGTTTCAAAAATTCATCTGTTGATCTAAAATGGTTGTAACTTGCTTTACAAATACCCAGAAAGTAATTTCTGTTTCCCTTTGGTGGTATAATCACTTACAGACAGGGATTAACAACACGAGATGCATACAAAAGCCAAGAGTGGAGTTGATTGATCAGTTAAGCATTTTTTTTGTGAGAATAAAGGAATGAGACTCTTGGATTTGTTAATGAATGAGTTATGCATAAAAGCAAGGACAATTTGCTAAATCCCTTTACAGTGCTGGTTATTATGTTCAATTCTGTGTCCCAACTTTGGCAGTGATGTAATGTATTTGGAAAGGAAGAATTTTACTAAAATGATACTGGAGATAAGGAACCTGAGATATAATGGGAGACCGGAGAAGTTAGCATTGTTCTCCATAGAACTAGAAAATTTAAAAGGATTTAACAGAGGTTTTCAAAAGCATAAATTGGTTTTGTTAAACTGTGTATTTCTACTGACATAATATCATAACCAGAGGACTCAAAGTTAGGCAACTGAGCATTTTCTCAGGGCATTCAAAATGCTGCACCATGAAATGAAACATATTTGGGAGTGTAGTCACCATTATAAAGTAAGAAATACAACATTCAATTTGTGCACAGCAAGGTCTCACAAGCTGCCACAAGATTGTGTACAAATAATCTGTTTTAATGATGTAAGTTGTTGGACAAATATTGGCCCGGGCAATGGAGAAAGTTTAAACCCTTATACCAGAGTCCTAGGAGTCTGCCACTAATCATTTGATATGAAAACAGAAAGTGTTAGAGAAAATCAGATCTGGCAGTAGCTGTGGAGACAGAAACAGAGTCAACATAGAGTCCAATATGATTCTTTGAACATAACACTTATCACCTGAGAACAGTTTTGGAGACTACACTGCTGTGAAGAGAGAGAAGGCAAGGACATGGTTTAGGACAATCTCCACTAACATTATTCAGACATTGATGCCAATTCTCCACCATACAGTAACAGCCAACAGTGTAATTGGAGAACCAAAGGTCGACCAGCAATATATGCCATCAGATTGAGCACATTAATAGAATATATATGACAGCACTAATTACAGGGGAACCTCGATTATCCGAATGAGATGGGCGGGCACTATTTCGTTCGGATAATCAATTATTCAGTTAATTAATTAAATGCCTTTCCTCTGGGACTCGGAGTTTTTAAAGTCTGCTCTCCATTTAGGAGGCAAGGCAGCAGCACACAGCACTCGAGACCCTGCCCCCAGGACCCTGTCCAATACCGCCCCCCCCGCCTGCCCCCAGCCCCAACCCCATACAACACTGACCCCCGACCCCCAACCCCGTCCAACACCGGCCCCCGCCTGCCACCACCCCCAGCCCCAAACCACGCCCAACCCAACCCCACCCCCCACCTGCCCCCCCAACCCCACACACCCCACCTGCCGCCGCCCCCAACCCTGTTCAACCCCTCCCCCGCCCGTCTCCAACCCCGTTCAACCCCGCCATCCACTCGCCCCAACCCCGTCCAACACCGTCCCCGACTGCCCCCAGCCCCCTCTCAGGGCACCAACAATAAGACTGCTGCTGCTGCCTTTGTGGGGTAAGTCTCTAAACAGCGCACACACGCACACACACAAATTTTTACTGCACCTTTTGACAGGTTTCACGTTTGCCCTGTACAGGACAATGTTGAAGAGGTTATCTGGGAACAGGGGTGGGGGGGAGGTTAGGGTACTCCCCTCTGCATAACTCCAGGGAAAATGTGGGGAGATAGAGGGCGGGAGGTCAGTCATTTGGAGATAGTGCCTGTTTAATCATTGTAAACAAAAGAAGCGATCACTGTTGGAAACACGTCTTTGATGTAACGTTTTCATCGGGACCTCCAAATCTCCTTTGGATAATCCAATTTTCAGACAATTGGTATTTGGATAATCGAGGTTCCTCTGTAAAGAATACACTATACTTCCAGATGTTCCAGTGTGAATTACCTCGGGCTTTAAATAAATGCAAACTCCATTTCAGATGACCAACTTTTTTCTATGACAGTGTTTTGGGAAACAACATGAAACAAAATCTTCTATAAGCATCTAATTGATACCGCCAATGTCCTCTCCAACTCTAATATATTTTGTTCTGTCCGTACTCAGTCTCTTTTTTTTTAATCTTTCTCAAATTCTTACAAGCAATCAGTTGTTTCCATGAGTGTCCAGTTCTGGCCTATTGAAGTCCCATGTATCCACAACAATTTATTTTCAATGAGATAACCTTCTCAGACTGAGAAAATCTTCTTCTGGTGTAATCACCTTTCTACACACATTCAAAACTCTCCACAGCTGAATCAACAGAGTGTTATCAGGAATAAAATAAGCACAATTTGAATGAAGTGCAGGATTGAAGACAATTGCAATAAATATCTTATAATGGGGTTTATCAAGGACTTAGAAATTCAAAATTTAATTTACACATAGAACGTAAGCAAAATACAGGAACAACACCAGTTAATTTGATGTGATGGAACAGCTTAAACATGAAGACATGCTCAGCATTAATGTTTAACCTGTGCAAGCAGTAGCTCTGGACTGATAACTTCAACTCAAGCATCTGTATTCATCAGATATTTTGATACAAATTGTTTAACTGTAAAACTTGCCATGTTAAAGTGTAGTATTATGAAAACCTAACATGGACCAGTCACAGTGCTGATTAACAAATATTCCCATAAAATACTAATAAATACTACTAAAACTTGGTTGCTAAAGTCCATTGCTTACCACTGGTCAACAACATTGAGAATAGACCAAGATTTAACTTCAGGTCTCTACAAAATTATCTGGATGCATATGTGACAGTTCAAGCAGCTTATTTGGCCTAGGGAATGGAAAAAAGAATGCCAACGGCATCTGTGTGGAAACTGAGCAACAAATATTTCATTCCCTGGGCAGACATGTGACAAATGGTCACTTAACTGAAAATGTGAATGTCACGATCTTGACGATGAGACTGGGATCCGAATGGCTGAATGTCTCTCTAGCATTCATATAAAGGAGCAGATGGAGGTCATTCAGTCCCTTCAGTCAGCTGTGCCATTCAATAAGATCACGGCCGATCTGCTTGCGTTTTAAATTTCACACTCACAAACACCCATGATCACCTTTGATATCCCCTTCCTAACAGGAATCCATCTAATTCTAATTTAAAAATATTCTCGTGGTAAAATTCCAAAGTTGTGCTACCCTCAAAAACAAAATATCTCTTGATCGCTCTCCTAAAAGATGATCATTTACTTAAAACAGTAACCCCTAGTTTAGGGCTCACTCATAAGGGGAAATATCTTTTCATGTCCTTTTTGTCAAGAGCATTCAGGATCTTACATACACCAATGAAGTCACTCCACATTCTTCTAAATCTCAGTGGAAAGAAGCCCAGCCAATCCAAACCATCCTCATTGGACAGTGCACTCAATCCAGATGTCAATCTAGTAAACCTCCTCTGAACCATCTCCAAAGCAGTTACATCTTTCTTTAAATAAGGAGACCAAAACTGTACACTATATTTGGGAATATGGTCTCACCAAGGCCCTGTACAATTAATGCATAGCATTTTTATTTTTATGGCAGAATCTGTTGACAGGAAAAAAACAGACTTAACTTTGAGTTCGGTATGACAATTTTTCAGAACTGGACTTTAGAAGTTCTGAAAGAGTTATACTGAACTTGAAACATTAACTCTCGTTCTCTGTCCACAGATGCTGCCAGAGCTGCTAAGTTTCTCCAGCATTCTCTATTTTTCAGATTTCCAGCATCCACAGTATTGTGCTTTAAACTTTAGTTTTAACGTTCAATTTCTATTGTAATAAAGAAAAGCAACCCATTAGATTTCTTGATTACATGAACTTACATAGATATATTTTGTGACTCATGCACTAGAACACCTCAAACCCTCTGCACCTCAAACTCTGCAGCTGTTCTCCATTTACGTTTAATTTTTCTGCCAAAGTGAATAACTTCAGATTTTCCCACATTAGTCCATTAGACTATAAGATATCAGAACAGAATTAGGTCATTCAATCATTGCTGATATGTTACTCAACAACATTCTCCTGCCTTCTCCCTGTAACCTTTGATCCCCTTACTAATCCAGAAGCTATCTATCTCTGTCTTAAATACACGCAATGACTTTGCTTCCACAGCCTTCTGCTGCAATAAGTTCCACAAATTCACTACCCTCCGGCTGAAGAAGTTCTTCCTTATCTCTAAAGGGTTGTTCCTTCAGTTGAAGTTGTACCCTCACGTCCTAGTCTCTCCATGTTTGCTCTACCCAGGCCTCTCAGTACCTTGTCCCTAATGCATGGACTCTTATTTAGCAGCCTCCTGTGTGGCACTTTGTCAAAGTTGTTCTTTAAATCCAAATAGATCACATCCACTGGCTCTTCTTTAAATAACTTGCTCGTTATCTACTCAAAGAATCCTAACAGAATTGTCCGGCATAACTTCTCCTTGATGAAGCCATGCTGACTCAGGCCTAATTTACCATTTACTTCCAAGTACTCCACAGTTTTATCCTTAGTAATAGACTTTATTACCCAACAACTGAAGTCAGGCTATCTAGCTGTTAATTTCCTGTATTCTGCCTCCCTCCCTTCTCAAACTCTTAACCCACCTATCTTCTTCACAACATATTTTCCTATCTACTTGTGTTGTGTGACTTTCGTTATAATAACTATGCTCCCATATCTAGCTTGTTGATGCAAATTGTAAAAGTTGCACCTTTAACACAGATCCTGCAGGACACCACTTGTCACATCCTATGAATGAGCTGAAATCAATTTTTGCACTTTTTGAGATCCAGCTCATCAGTTATCCACCCTGATACATTACGGCTTACACCATGAGCTTTTATTTTCTTTATTAACCTTAATTGTGACACCTTATCAAATGCCTTCTGCACATCCAAGTACAGTATATCTATAGGCTTCCTTTTATCCACAGCTCATGATTTTAATAAACTGGTTAAACTGGGTTCCTTTTTTACAAAACGGTGCTGACTCTTCCTGATTACTTTTGGGTTTTCTAAGTGCCAAGGTATAACTTCTTTAATGATAATTTCTGACAGCTGTCCCATGACAGGCACCACGCCAATTGACTTATAGTGTTCTGTTTTCTGTCTCCCTCCGTTCTTGGTTGCAGGAAATATATTTGCTATCTTCCAGTTTGATGGAATCTTTCCTGAATCTAGGGAAGTTTGAAAAATTAACACCAGAGCATCTACTACTCTATTAGCGACCTGCTTTAAAGGCCCTTGGATGAAGTCAACTTGAACCCTGGCATCTGTTAGCCTGTAGTGAGAGCTGAACCAGGCAAATAACTAAAGAACAATACAATCTCTTGTAGCTTTATCTTATTGCATTGGCATTTAAGGAGTCTATGGGACGATCCAGGGCGACTACCTAGCCTCAAGGGTAGAAGAACCCCAAGGGTTTGCAGTCCCCATGGAAAGATGGGCAGCATGTAGTAACACTTGCTTCACAATTGGAATTTTACTCAGTTCCTTTCTCTCTTCCACCTCCTGATTTACAGCTATTACTGGAATGTTTATGGTCTAGACAGAAGCAAAATATTTGTTCATTTCAACTAATCCAACTTAAGAATGTGTTATCATTGGGAGAACACGTCATTAGCACAAGGTAGATGCCTCATTTGTCAAACATTATTTGAGGTGCAAGGTGTCTACCACCCATGGTGTCTGGAAACTCTGAAGCTCTTTAACACTTTAGACTAGGGTTTCATCCAGTGTTCCTCTTAGATACCCACACAATGAGATAAAACTATTAAGGAAAGGCCTTTTCTACAGTTACTTGCCTGGCCTGGACCTCACTGTTCGGGGCTGCATACTTGCCTTTGTAGGGTCCAGTATGTTCTACCTCACTGAGCAGGCAGCTGAAGGGGAGGAATGGGAACTCCTTAATTTGGCAGGCTCATCCTACTCTGACTGCTTGCTATTACTCGTTTGCAGGGGGCACACCTGCTGAAATGCAACTTACAATCTTTTAGAATTCAATTTTAATCCTCTCTGCACGAAAGGATAATGTCAAGTGAGGGATAAAATCGTCAAGCTCCCATCTCAAAAAGCTGTGTAAGCCTAATTGCACTTATTAAAAGCGGACAAGGACCTTTTAACACAAAGGTGATTGAGAGATAATATCAACATCCAACTCAGGAAACATCCATATGGACACAGTTTGCTGTCCAGCAATTGTACTTCAGTGGAATGAGACAACTGTAGGAATAGGCCAAGGTCGGTTAAAAATAATGTCCTTCCCTTTGAACTACATGAGATTTGAAGGCGAAGAAGGAGGAGCATCCCCAGGGTCTCTCAATGTATCCTTGGATATGCCCAACCATAGCTTCCTCCTGCTTTCAAAACAATTCTCATCCATACAGAACTGCCTGCTGAATGACCCACTGAACTGATCTCTGTGGAAATCACTCCAACCAACTGGAGAAAGCTGATGACTGGGCATGCTTCCAGCAATGAATGTTTGAATGAAGCTCTGCTAAGATTGACAGGACATCCACATCTCCCAAAACTCTCCCAAGAGCAATCTTGCAACATGACTAACAAAAACAGAAATTGCTGCATAAGCTTAGCAGGTCTGGCAGCATCTATGGAGAGAAATTAGGGTTCACGCTTTTGGTCGAGTAACTCTTCCTCAGAACTTTTGCACTGCTCTTGCACACCTCAGCATCCAAACCTGGAAACATCGAGATCGTGATCTCTGTATCCGATAAGAATTAAGAAGGTGGTTTTCCAGAAGACTAAATTCTGTCTTGTCTAATACGATATTAACAATTGTGCTAAAAGAATTACAGCCAGCTCATTTTCAGAATGCCACCTACTATCTTTGATTATCTATTTGTGATGGGCTGTAGCAGATTTCTGTGACTTCCTGCTATGTATGGTCAGAGAGCAAGGATTCCATCAGCTGCAAAAACCTGTAATCTCAGTCTGAGTGCAGGATTGGTAGCTGCTCATTTCCCATCAGCAGACCAAGGGAATTGCCATGCTTGTGGATAGAGAGGATTTCCTCGAAGGTCAACAACAGATTTATTATTCGGAGATGCCGGTGTTGGACTGGGGTATACAAAGTTAAAAATCACACAACACCAGGTTATAGTCCAACAGGTTTAATTGGAAGCATACTAGCTTTCGGAACGACGCTGATGAAGGAGCGTCGCTCCGAAAGCTAGTGTGCTTCCAATTAAACCTGTTGGACTATAACCTGGTGTTGTGTGATTTTTAACAGATTTATTGATCAACTTGCTTTGCATGCTATACAAAGTTTTAGAGCAAGACAATTGCTGCATGATTTATTTGGAGAGTTAGTAGAAGATTTGTTCACAGATATTATGACTGCTGGTATCAGCAAGAGTAGTCACAGCAATTGCTTTTTACTTCCTTGGCACATTCAAACCTTTTTATAATGACGGAGAGTAGTAATTAGCCAGCAGTATTCTCAGTCATTGTTACTTTGTACTGGAGATATTCCCAACCCTCGAACTCAGCACCACCCTTGAACTCAGCACCATCTTCCTAACCTGCAATCTTCTTCCTGACCTCTCCGCGCCCACCCCCACTTCGGCCTATAACCCTCACCTTAACCTCCTTCCATCTATCGCATTTCCAATGCCCCTCCCCCAAGTCCCTCCTCCCTACCTTTTATCTTAGCCTGCTGGACACACTTCCTCATTCCTGAAGAAGGGCTCATGCCTGAAACGTTGATTCTCCTGCTCCTTGGATGCTGCCTGACCTGCTGCGCCTTTCCAGCAACACATTTTCAGCACTGGAGATATTCCCCCAGCTTGTCAGTTTCCCAAGAGTGCCATTGCAACAGAAAAATCAAAGAATTGTTCTCTACACTTGTTAGACTATTTGGTTTAACAATGTCCATTTACTCGTCTAACAGAAATAAAAGACTTTCATTTTTCTTTTCTAAAGGTGGTGCTTGATATCGAATATGTTACAAATTCCTGAGGCAGTTTTCCACGAATTCTTAACATTTCTGGGAAAAGCATACGGCTTGTAAAAACTGATCAATAGACTGTTGCCAGACAGAATATCTGGATTGTGGTGTCTTTATTTTAAAAGTTATACTGTTCTGTCTTTGGCAGGTGCGCCAGACCATAGATTTCTACAAGTTATATAACTCACAGTACTGTACCCATAATGCACTGAGGGGTTATAGGATGCTGCATAGAAGGAAAAATATACTTGAAGATGCAGAGTGACTGACAAGAATGATCAATACTTCTGATCCATATGATCTCTTCCAATGTTCCTCAATCCAAAGCACTTTGCAATGACATTAAATACTGTTCTTTCAAATTGTCCTAATTGGATCTGTCCATACAGGACTGATCAATTTTCTGTCTTTGTGGGCTCCGTTGATGCATGTATGGGACTGCAGGGCTCTGCACAAAGCTTCGTTTTACAAGCATATACTTCTCGTATGGCGTGTCACTTGGAAGATGACGCATCTTGCTTATCACAGTGAGAACTGAGGCATCACCTGACAGAACGTTCTGTCTATTCAGTTTAATATTTAGCACTAAAATGGGCTGCTCAGCTGTGTGCACTGCCAGTAGGTGAAACTAAAAACTTATAAAAGGTGTCTGTTAAATCTGTCCTGTTTAAATGTCTAGCCCACATTCACATTGATTTGCGTAGATCTCAAATTGTTCTTACTAACTGCTTCTTGGTGTTCTGATTTAGGAATTGTCCTCCAATGGGGTAAAGAACATCCTTTTTCAAACTACAATTATTTGGCCTTTAATGTTCATTTATCAGTCCTTGGCTCATCTACATCTTATGTTTATTTTGTATTTTAAAAGTAAAAGGTTAACATGTCAAATACGTTTTAATTTTGATATGATGTTGTCCCTAAACAACAGCCCAAGGTAAATGCCATATTTCAGCACTCCCAGAAGGGAAGGAGGAATGTGGAAACTGGACCCACTGGTGAACAGCAGTTAGGAGTGAGGAAAATAAATGGGAATGTCAGCATTGTGTAGAAGGATCTGAAAGGGTAATGCTAAAGAGCTTCTTAATTACCAACCAATATGGTGATGTGATATGGATTTGTGTGGGAGAACAGCCCTGAATCTCGAAGGAGTAACACTTCTCATCAAGATCTCTCTCGGTCCCAGCAACAAGATCTACCAGAACAATGAAACTAGCCATTGCCAATGTAATTGCTATATCCAATAAACCATATATTGATTAAGACAAGTACCTCTTCTTATTAGACCATCAGGTGGTTTATTCTACCACATTAAACAAAGTAATCCCTATAGTTCTCTACCCAGGAATGAGGAGAGTGGCAGCAAATCCTCAAGCATCTTGCACTGCAATGAACTATGGTAAGAGAACATCTTATAAAGAATTAGCTGAAAGATAAGATCTAATCAAAACTGAGGGGAGCAAACATTTCAGTATGAACATTGGAGGACAGGGAAAAAATATACACATTTGATAATTGTCCAGCCGATTGGCATGTGAAAAGAAATCTGGGAGGACATGACAGGATGGATGTGGAAAGAATATTCCCTCTTTATGGGAGGATCTAGAACTTTGGACTTTTGCTTAAAAATAAGGGATTGTCCAGAGATGGGGAGACATCTTTTCTCTCACTGGTGGTGAGAGAATTCACTTCCTCAAAAGGTGGTGGAAGCATAGTCTTTGAATACTTTTGAGGAGGGGTTGGACACTCTCTTGGTAAAGCAAGGGTTGAAAGATTATTGGGGTAAGTGGGGAATGTGGAATTGAAGGTTACAGTTAAATCAACCATAAGTTTAATAAAGAGCCAAGCAGGCTCAAGGGGTCAAGTGGCCTCCTCGAATTCTTTTTTCGTATGCAACCCTGTGCTTACTAGGGGAGGTCTGGAATGTTTCTGAAAAGGTGAAGAGTTAGATGAAATACAGTAGGGCATTTTAAACCCTTCAAGAGTGGGAAGGGTGAAAATCTCAAAAACCTGGAAATTGACTCTAACCATCCCCCAATACATCTCAATTTATACTGATGACAATGCGGTTTCAAGACTGGTCAGTTACTTAAACATGTTAGTGAGGCCATGTAGCTCAAACTTTAGCAGGCTTTTATATTTAAATGACTATGTGCTGGTTTAATTGCTGTCACATGAGAAGTCTCTGAATTTGTTGATATTTCCTGAAAGACTGCTTCTGTAAAATAGTTTCCAGAGATAACTACATGTGTTCAGCGACATTCTTCATTGTATGCCAGAATGTCAGATCGACAGTCATTTGAAGATCTCAAAATTCAACCCCTTTTGCCTTCAAAAATGAAAGATTAATTCACTAAACTTGTTTTTTTTTCATTTTCCATTACCTGGTATGTGCCTGTGTGTTTTAAATTTCAAACTGTATATAACCAATTCCACAATTTCATAAAGCTGATGTTGCAATGAATCAATAATTTTGTTTATTAAAGATACTGGTTGATAGCTTGTTTTTGTTCTTCAGCTAATATAGAGGAAGCATACAATTGGCCATACTGGGAATTGGGTTAAATAATTACATTTGTGTTGTTACCTGTGGAACAATGAGACTACAGAAAGAGAAAGCACTTCTGCTATCTCAGTGGCAATGCTATCACTCCCAAGCACATGATTAGCCTCCTGTTCTGCAGTTCTCCAAACCACTATTTCTACCAATAGCTTCCCCCCCACCCCCGCCTAGAATCAGGGATTGTCCAATGTGAAGACCCTGACTCAATCTCGAGCTCCTGCTAAGATAAAAATCCCATGACCCACAAATTCACAGATCGAAAGGTCTGATTCCCAATCTGAAGTCCCATTTCTTGATGCAAAATCTCTGATCCATAACTCGAAGATCCCCCTCTAACCCTTAGTTTAAAGTCTTCGACTAACACCTATTCTTGTCATTGTGAACATCCTTCTTTGCCTGGCCACAGTCTAATGTTTCAGGCCTCGCAGCATGACTGCCAGCCATGAAGTTGTGGAATCACTTAAAGCACAGAGAGGACCATTCATCCCATCAAGATACTACTGGATCTCTGCAGAGCAATTCTACCACTTCTATTATTCCTTGCTGCTAAACACAGGATGAAAGTTTGGAGGGGTGGTGGCAATTTGGAGAGTGGTGACATGAATAAAGTGGAAGAATAAAGTGGAGCAGAACATATCTCTTTGGAAATTCTAAAATGAGAAAGGAACAATAGCGTAGGTCTGCAAGGGGTTTTGATAATAACAACCTTGATTTAACATTTTCTTTGAAAAAAGTGCATCCAAAAATCAGAACTCCTTTATTTCTGTAATTGAAAATTCAAATGGATTGTCTACTCAATGACATAGGAGAAAGTGAGGACTGCAGATACTGGAGATCAGAGCTGAAAATGTGTTGCTGGAAAAGCGCAGCAGGACAGGCAGCATCCAAGGAGCAGGAGAATCCACGTTTCGGGCATGAGCCTCGATACATCGATTCTCCTGCTCCTTGGATGCTGCCCGACCTGCTGCGCTTTTCCAGCAACACACAGAACATAGAACATAGAACATAGAAGAATACAGCGCAGTACAGGCCCTTCGGCCCTCGATGTTGCGCCGATCCAAGCCCACCTAATCTACACTAGCCCACTATCCTCCATATGCCTTTCCAATGCCCGCTTAAATGCCCATAATGAGGGAGAGTCCACCACTGCTACTGGCAGGGCATTCCATGAACTCACGACTCGCTGAGTAAAGAGCCTACCCCTAACATCTGTCCTATACCTACCCCCTCTTAATTTAAAGCTATGCCCCCTTGTAATAGCTGACTCCATACGTGGAAAAAGATTCTCACTGTCGACCCTATCTAAACCCCTAATCATCTTGTACACCTCTATCAAGTCACCCCTAAACCTTCTTTTCTCCAATGAAAACAACCCCAAGTGCCTCAGCCTTTCCACATACGATCTTTCTACCATACCAGGCAACACCCTGGTAAACCTCCTCTGCACCCGTTCCAGTGTCTCCACATCCTTCCTATAGTATGGCGACCAAAATGCACACAATACTCCAGATACGGCCGCACCAGAGTCTTATACAACTGCAACATGACCTCAGTACTCCGGAACTCAATTCCTCTACCAATAAAAGCCAGTATGCCATATGCCTTCTTCACCGCACTATTTACCTGGGTGGCAACTTTCAAAGATCTGTGTACATGGACACCAAGATCCCTCTGCTCATCCACACTACCAAGTATCTGACCATTAGCCCAGTACCCCATCTTTTTGTTACTCTTACCAAAGTGAATCACCTCACACTTACCTACATTGAACTCCATTTGCCACCTTTCTGCCCAGTTCTGCAGCTTATCTATTTTATAAAAATGACCTGTCATTTTCTACTCAATGACATAAACCTAGGACCCATGATTATCTAATTCAAACTGTGAGAATGCTGCCATTGAGTAAAGTGGACATCACGGTTTACATTCAAGGAAACAAGTCTTGAAGAGACTAATATATGCCTGAGAGACATTCACTGTTGTATTAATTTTTCATGGTGGTATAAGCAATGGAATCTGCTCTTTATTTTGGTGAAATAAGATTTTAAATCTTGGGTTTAAGGGAAACTTAGGCCCAAACCTTTTGTGAGCTCTAGAAAGGTAACGTATGCAAAAATGTGACATTTAATATGACACTGTGATATCAGAAGTATACTGATGGAGTGAAAACTGGAGAGTGAAAACAAATTCAATCAGCGTTTGCCTTTGACTATACATAAGGTTCAACACTGCCCTTGGAATGGTAACGGCTTTCCAACATGCTGGAATAATTTCCAAATATATCAAACCACAAACCTAGAAAGCCTGATACATAGCCATAAAAACAAACTTCTAAAAGCAAAGTTAAAAATCACACAACACCAGGTTATAGTCCAACAGGTTTAATTGGCAGCACTATCTTTTGGAGTGCCGCTCCTTCATCAGGTGGTTCAGCGCTCTGAAAGTTAGTGCTTCCAATTAAACCTGTTGGACTATACCTGGTGTTGTATGATTTTTAACTTTGTACACCCCACTCCAACACCGGCATCTCTAAAAGCAAACTACAGGTGAAAATCAGCATTCCTAAATATAGGTCTATGATCAAACTCCTGCTTCAAGGTGACTAAAGAAGTTAAACTCCCTTTTGTCATATTGGATACCAGAACTTTCATTTGTATCCTGGGATTAGATATTGCAATTCAGTTCATTTTTCTGGTGAAAATTGAAATTCAATGGCCTCATGTCTGATATATGAAAAAAGTAGTTACAATGAAACCTGATCCTATATTTGACTCATTTTCTGCTATATTGAAGCTTTTATTAGATTTTTTAATGGAGAAAAATAAAATATATTCCCTTTGCAGGAATAGATGTAAAAGTTTTAAAGTAGAATTGAATAGTTCCTACCATTGCCTGTGACCATGTTCCCCTGGAAAATCTGCTTTTTGGCATACCTCTATTTTGAAGTGTACAGTGATTCAGCAAAAAAAGTGTTTTTTTAGTGACATAGAAGCGATTGAAACAGGGGGGAAGATGGTGAACAGAAGGAAAGTGAAGGAGTGAAAGGAGATTGATAGAGGAAGAGGAAGACAGGATAAGGGGGAGGCAATACGAGAAAGCCAGAGTAAGGTATGGAAGATTACATGTGAGTAGCGAATTTGTGTTATATTATTGCTTTGAGTTTGAATAACTCAAGATTGCAACATACCTATAAGTTGAGAGCATCCAAGTGAAGTTTAAATCTTCAGGCTATCACACCATCACATGATCTGGAAGGAATGTCAAATCACTTATACCTTAGAATCTTACACTTTTCAATTCTTATTTGTGCAAACAGTTTTGTAACAATATATATGTATTTTCATTGTTTTTGTAATTTTACCTTGGTGATAAATGAATATTGTATTATTACTTTAAAGGTCGTGTTGCTTTAATATTTGGAATATTAATTAACCAAGCACAAACATGGATGAAACCACATGAACCACCACCATATACCACCTAGCATAAGATACTCATTTATCTGCAACTGTTCAATGAATCTGAATGCGATTTTCAAGTTAACCAAAAGCACACTGCTTAAATGAAAGTGCTGAGGATGCCAGAAACCAGCAACAAGTACAAAATGCCGGAGAAATTTAGCAGCATCTATGGAGAGTAACACAGCTAACTTAGGGAGGCAATGGCCTAGTGGCATTATCACTGGACTATTAATCCCAAGACTCAGGTAATGTTCTGGGGGGCAGGTCTGAATTCCACAGATGGTAGAAATTGAATTTAACCAAAATCTAGAATTAGGAGTCTAATGATGACCACAAATCCACTGTTGATTGTTGTAAAAACCCATCTGGTTCACTAATGTCCGTTAGGGCAAGCAACTGCTATCCTTACCTGGTCTGGCCTACATGTGACTCCGGGCCGACAACAATGTAGTTGACTCTTAATTACCCTCTGGATAATTAGGGATGGGCAACAGATGCTGGCCTAGATGGCGATGCCTCATGCCATGAATAAATAAAATGTACTTTGAGTCCGGTATGACTCTTCAGTTCTGGAGAACCGACATATCAGACTTGAAACGCTAACAGTATTTTCTCTGCAGATGCTACCAGACCTACTGGGTACTGTTTATTACACTCTGCATGACATGTTAATTACTAAGAATGCAAAACATAGGCAATCTGAATCTGAATTCCATTTCATTATGTTTATTCACATTCCTTGACTAACAAAAGTTTATTAATATCAGTACTGAAAGTTGACATGGATTCCATAGCCTTTCAGGACAGAGAGAGGTCCAGATATTCAGTCCCTCTTTGTGTGGAAAAAATGCCTTCTTCTCTCCAGCCCTACAATCCTCTAAGAATTCAGCATTCCAATAATTCTGGGCTGACTTTTTGGTCTCACCATTACTTTCAGCTGTATTTCCCCCTTTAAACCTCTCCTCATGTCAGGAATTGCTTGAAACCTACTTTTATTTCCATGTTTTCCAAAGTTTTAAAATAAGCTTTGCCTTCGACACAAATACTGTTGCTTCCATCAAGTGTACTTCTCCAGATCTCACCATGTGCTGTGGGCTTTTATGGTATATCAAGATCAGTTATAGCTGTTCACAACTGTTCAAACCTAGGATAGCAGGACCATCTGTTTTAATGACATAGAACGTGCAGTTAGTGTCTTGGTGAGTCCCTCTGAATTCCTAACAGGCAAATCTCAGTTTCATCATATGCCATCGATAATAACATTGTTCAGATCAAAGCACCTTTTGTTAGCTAACCACTTTCTTTTAAATTTTCAGGAAAGAGCTTCTGGTTTAGGTTGCATGGGGTGATGTTACTGTGCTTTGGCATCAAGCTTTAGCTTCAGATTTACAGTTGTGGAGTAATCCAGACCTGACTGGTTTTCTCAATTTCTTTTCTCTGGGAATTGTCAATTCTAGGTATTTCATGAAGGTGTATAGATTCTATAGTACTGTTTCATCTTCTATTGATGGTGTAGTTTCTTTTCTCTCATTGATCCTCTTGCTCTGTCTCTGGTAACTTCTTTAACATTGTTCTTTTCTTTGCACATCCTCTCTCAGTAACTACACTTTCCACAAGCTGTGCAATTTGATTTGTTTGCAGAACATTTCCTTCAATTTGTGAACCCATATAATCATCCACACTCCCACACATTTTTCTGCTGTCTTTCCCCTGATTTAACTGAAGGCTAGTTGTTTGATATTAAGCATCTTCATCTGTCTATAATGGCTTCATATAATCCTAGCAGTGTCAACAGCCTGTGATGTTATGAGCTTGGCTCTTTCAATCAGAGATTTTTGTGCAGAACTCTAAATGAGCAATTATAGCAACCTTTCACAGGTTTCCTCAAAATTCACATTTACTGACTATATTTTTCAAGTGTGTTAAATTGTCAAAAGTCTCACCAGCTTCAGGCACTAAAATTTGTATGAATGCATTTGACTGTTTGACTGACTGGAGATGTGTGCTAAATTTCTTAAAACATTTGGCAGGTTTTTACATCCTCACTCATTTCTCAGCTTCTGAAAATATTGAAACTTTTCTTTTCTAACCATAAAAGGACGTAGTTGATTCTTTCCCCTTCTAGTGACAGAATATTAATTTGTTGTTTAAACCTAAATACCTCATGACATTATTGGTCTCCAATTCATCCTGGGCTAGTGCTGCTTGTCCACTCGTCTTACTGATCATTTCATCTTCATTTGATTCACTCAGCTCTTCTCCCTCTGGCACTCGGTGGGGTTGATTTTATAAAAAGACTCTAATTCAGTGTTTAGCTTGCTTATAATGTTTCATATGGACACACAGCACCAACTGGCACCATGTAATGGCTATGGTTCCCACAAGTTTGAACAGATCAGATTTTTAGATGAACACAATGGACCTTTCAATAAATGTATTTTTCCAGATGTCGCCATGTGTTGACTACTTGCTTTGCTACATTGACTGTTTCCTCCAATAGAGAGTGATGTAGCAGACTGAATATACACGCAAACTGACACTTTGCAATATGCTCCTATCATTTCAGACTAATACAATAATTCTTTTAACCATGTTTTTGGTCTCTAAGTATTTCCTTATGATTGGTGTCAATCTTTTTGTCTGTTTGCATTCCTATAAAATAACTTAAAATGTTTTACCATGGTAAAGGTATTATATGTGGCCTAACTTTAACTTTACACTCTCTCATTCCAAATTTCTCACAAGCAGTAATTTGTTTCTACCTTATTGGATTTCTTTATTATCTTAAAGCTCTGTTTAGAACAACTCCAACTCAAGTCAATACAGACCAGGTTTATGTAATCTGTCCTGAATTTAGCTGTTTAAGCCCTGGTAACTGTGCTGTACACTCTCCAAGGCCAATATGTCCTTTGAGGTGTGGCACTTGGAACTCAACACGGTACAAAAGTGATTTCTGCTCGAGACTCCAAAACTGATGGGTCACTTGCTCATTGTTGAGGTCTAAATCCCTTGAAGTAAAAAGCCAGCATGCTATTAATTAGCCTTTTAATTATGTTAATCAACTAAGCACAGAACGGTTATGGCGCAGATGGCAGCCATTTGGCCCACCATATCTGCATTAGCTCTTTGAACTAGCTTTTTGATCATTGCTATCACACTGGCGAGTTTTCTGTAATTCTGTACATTATTTATACTTAAATAACCATCTACTATCCTCTTGGATGACTCAATTGAACCTGCCTCCTCTACATTTCCAGGCACTGCATTCCAGACCCAAGCCAAAGAATTATCATCACATAACAATCTCTTTCATTCTTAATCAATTTGCAAGTGGGAAGAATGGCTCCCCATCTGCTGGGTTCAGACTGATCATGATTTTGAAAACTTCAGTCAAATCTCCGCTTAACCCTCTCAGCACCAAAGAAAACAGTCTCAACTTCATGTCTGAAGTTACTCATCCCTGGAACCATTCTATGCTCTATCTTGGATTTTCAAATTGTGTGGAGCACAGAACTGCAGACAATGCTTCAGATGAGATCTTATAGAGCATTAACACAACCTGCCCACGCTTGTACTGTATGTCACTATTAATAAGTTTTAGGCCATACTCCTGCCCTGCCAACTTTTGTGACTTATGCACATGTACACCCTCATCACTGTGCTCCTGCACCCCCTTTAGAGTGCTACCCTTTATTTTATACTGCCTCTCCGTGTTACTGCTACCTAGATGTATCACTTTGCATTTCTCCAGATTGAATGTCATTCGTCATCAGTCACTCACTCCACCAACCTATTAATCTCCTTCCAAATTCCTCCCCTCAGTTTTACAATCCTTCCATGTTTTGTACCATTTGACATCTTTTCCTGCACTCCAAGATCTAGAGCATTAAAATAAATCAGGCAAAGGGTTCCAATGTCAATCCCTGAGGAACTCCTGTATAAATCTTCTTCCAGCCTAAAGAAAATCCATTAACAGATGTAAGTTTGCTCGCTGAACTGGAAGGTTCATTTTCAGATGTTTTGTCACCATACTAGGAAACATCATCAGTGAGGCTCTAGTGAAGCACTGGTGTTATCATCAAGGAAACCAAAACACATCAGTAGAAAGCAGGTCACTAACACCTATGCTTCACTGGAGGATCACTGATGATGTTACCTAGTATGGTGACGAAACGTCTGAAAATGAACCTTCCAGCTCAGCGAGCAAACCTACATCCAGAACCTCAACCTGAGCTACAAATCTTCTCAAAACTCGCTAAAATCTATTAATCATTATTCATTATTCATTTCCTATAATTCAGCCAATTTTATACCCTTCTTGTGGCTGCACTTTTTATTATATGAGCTTCTCATAATCCTACTTGTGGCACTGTCTCGAACACCTTCTGGAACTCTAAGTGTACCAAATCAACAGCATCACTGTCATCATCTCCCACAGCTAGCTCTTTAAAAGAACACTAGCAGGTTAGTTAAACATGTAGGAATCCATGATGGCTCTTCCTAATTAATCTGCATTTGTCCATTTGACTTTTTAAATCAGAACTGGTCCTCACCCTTAACAATATTTCCTTTGATTCCTCCCACTTCCTACAAACCAAAGGGGTGGTCATGGGCACCTGCATTCGCCTGACCAATGCCTACCTGTTTGTAAGATTCATGGAGCAGAATCTGTGTTCTGCATACCCTAACCATCCCGACCTTTCAGTTGCCATCCACTTTAATTCCTCCTCCCATTCCCCTGCTGACATGTCCATCCTTGACCTCTTGCACTGTCAGAATGAGGCCAAATGGAAACTGGAGGAACAACACTTTATATTTCACCTGGGAAACTTACAGCCCAATGGCCTCAACATCGATTTCACCATCTTCAAAGTCCCTCCTTCCCCAGTCTTATGCCATGTCTCGCCCCACACCTCCTCCTCACTTCACTGACCTGTTCAAACCTATCCATTCAAACTATTCCTGAAGAAGGGCTTATGCCCGAAACGTCGATTCTCCTGTTCCCTGGATGCTGCCTGACCTGCTGCGCTTTTCCAGCAACACATTTTCAGCGCTGTTCAAACCTATCCACCTTCCTACTCACCTATCCACTCCATACCTCCCACTGACCAATCACAATAATCCCCCACCTGCATCCACCTACCCTCCCCCCCAACCCCAGACACCCCCACCCCCAGTCCCCTGCTCCAATCTCATTCCCCCAGCTCCAGCTCCCCCCTGCCCCAGCAACCCCCTTTACCCTCAAAAATATATCTGGGTTTCCTCCCCATTCCTGAAGTCGGAAATGTTGACTTTCTTGCTCCTCAGATACTGCCTGACACGCTCTGCTCTTCCAGCTTCACAATGGGACTTGAGTTTCACTCTTGCAACTCAAGGACTCAAAACCATTGATTGCTGTACCAAAGAAAAGGAAAGCCAATTACTTCTGGATCTCAGAAGGTAGTTAACAAAAGGCCTGCTGCAGGAAGAGCCCAAGGAGTAATGATTGTAATCCAATAGTGAAGTATAATAATTGGAAAATCAATAATAGCCAACTGACAGTCTGTACCATGCTGGGAGAGCGATGTTGATAATAACAAACTGTTCAGCTTTACTTTATGACCATAATTGATCAGGTAATGAAAATCATGCATAGAGTTTTCTTTGTGCATTTATCTTGTAATGAGAAAAACCAGCTTGTGAACAAAATAAATAATTATGTTGCAATATTGTGATTTTCCAAAAGTGCCTATACAAAATGAATACTACCATTAAGTATGCAGAAAAGAAAAGAACTTCCACAGTAAGTTCTCTGAAAACAGCAAGGTCAGCTTTTGATCAGGTTAGCCAGTTAGCCTCTGATCACATCATACAATTATAAGATACCTGGATGCTGATTTCCTTTATTTTAACGTGCCAGTCAGGTGCACCCACCTGAAAAACTATACACAAAATCTAGGATCAATATTATTCAGGCATAAAATGACAGGAAACATTAAAACCTATTTTTCTTATGCACTGTACTTATTAAGTCTTATATGTGCAATACCTCCTCTTATTTCTACTCTTACTTCCTCTAAGATTGCTCAGATATACCTCATGCCACATTATGGAGAAAGAGACAAATGGATCAATTTGAATTTGTTTCACCTGGTTTTTTTTACCATTGCTATGACAGCTATGTTCTGACATTTTAGGGGAGGAGATGAAATGATTATCTTAATTCTCCCACTTCTGACTCAATTGTAATAGGTTTTTTACCTTGTCAATTCCATAGTGATCTCACTATTTACCTTTTAATGCTATGAAGACTGTACCCTAGTCAGGTTTCCTTGGGGGTTAAACAAAGAAAAAGAGGTGGGCGGCACGGTGGCACAGTGGTTAGCACTGCTGCCTCACAGCGCCAGAGACCCGGATTCAATTCCTGCCTCAGGCGGCTGACTGTGTGGAGTTTGCACGGTTTCCTCCGACTGCTCCGGTTTCCTCCCACAGTCCAAAGATGTGCAGGTCAGGTGAATTGGCCATGCTAAATTGCCCGTAGTGTTAGTTAAGGGGTATGGGTGGGTTGCGCTTCGGCGGGGTGGTGTGGACTTGTTGGGCCCAAGGGCCTGTTTCCACACTGTAAGTAACCTAATCTAACAAGATACTATTTATTGAAATTGTATTTCGCTGAGCTAGGTAACAACAACATTCCTAGAGTCATATAAATTCAACCTGTGCATTCAGAAGGACAGTTGGCAGAGCAACAGGCTAAGGCCTGAGCAATTTCCGTTCCATGAAAATTAAAATAAAACACTATCCAGCTGGCTGTTCCTCAACTGCTCTTGATATGTTATTAAATGAGACTGTTCTCCTGGATATCAATGAATTACGTATTTTACAAGATCGCAATTCGCATTTGGTTTTCTCTCGGGGATGATGACTTTACAAAACAGGACAAATGTGTTTCTAGAGATGGAGGGAATAAAATAGAGCAGATAATTTCTCAGAATGTCTTCAATATGATGTAAGGCCCTAGAAGTATCCTCCTCTTGTATGTTACAGAGAGGGGTTCTGTTCGTTCATGTTTGTAGCAGTTATTGCTTGAAGAGAGAGAATTGCATTTTGAAATATCATCTCAGAAATATTTAAAGTTTCAGGCTGATGGGAAACAATAGGAGATGGAGTCTTTCACACTCCCCACAGGTTCAGTTGCCTGGTTGCCTTCCACTTGCTGGAATGCGAAATTGTGTAATTTGCAGTAGCCAGTCAAACTGACATTTGTTTTAAAACACACAGTCTGTTGAGGGTCTGTCTTTTCAACAAATCTAGTCAAGCAAAGATATATTGCACTCTGTGTGCTCGAAGAGACTCAACATATCCTAATAACGTTTACAATACGGAGTTGGTTGCCCTGCCGTGTATGCTTTCATCAATCCACCACCAAGACAAACAGACAGACACAGCATGATTTTGTTTCAGGGCAATACAATACCGTGGTCTCTTCACTCTGCCATTGTATTCACACCTATCTTCTGGCTAGGCTATTAGCCTTAATATCATTAAGAAAGTGCTCCTGAATTCCTGGTGGCCACTCCACAACTCAATGCATCAGATGTGGAGGTGCCAGTGTTGGACTGAGGTGGACAAAGTCAGAAGTCACACGACACTAGGTCCTTGTCCAACAGGTTTATTAGATGAAGGGGCTATGCTCCGGAAACTTATGATTTCAAATAAACCTGTTGGATTATAACCAGGTGTCATGTGATGTCTGATGTAATGCACACCAGAGAGAGTCCTCAAAATCATGGGTTCCTCTACTATGTATGTGCAAGTAATTATCTACCCAAAAGTCATAATCAACCTCCATTAATCATCTAATTATAACACTGCAGTACTAAGACAGTATTTGCAACCTGACCCCTTGAGGCAGTTTGCAGAGAGAATGGCAGCAATTTGAATGGAGGCCAGTTATTAGTGGATTTTCAATTTGAGATCAATAGACACCTGATAAAAAAAAGATTATTTTAATTCCAGAGGTGAACAAATTGAAACTGCAATCTGATACCTGTTAGTAGTAAACTGTTCCTAAAATTTGTTATTTTTCGAATTCTCAATCTTCAAAAGTGCTGCCAGACTTGGTGAGTTTCTCTCAGAATTTCTTGAGTTCCTTGTTTTTGTTGCATTGTAGCTTGCTCCTCTGTATGTTACTGTGATCCCTCTGTTCCCTTTTAATTCAATTTCCTACTTTTCCTTTCCACCCAACTCACCTTTGTATCTACCTTTTACTGTCAATGTCCCTTTTTAAGTTTATTGCCCTTTCAGTTTAATCCACCATCAAAGTTAATGCCCCTTTGAAGTTAAGCCTGTCCTGACCAATGTGGACGCCCCACTTAGGCAGGATTGGTGGACCCAGTCAGCCTCCACCTTTTAATGCAAGTCTTGAAACTCAAAGAAGGTAGAGTACATGATTGAAACTAGTTGTGAGCTGATCAACATGAAGAGACATCAGGGAGGAGAAAGTGAGGACTGCAGATGCTGGAGATCAGAGCTTAAAAATGTGTTGCTGGAAAAGCGCAGCAGGTCAGGCAGCATCAAAGGAGAAGGAGAATCGACGTTTCGGGCATAAGCCCTTAAGGGCTTATGCCAGAAACGTCAATTCTCCTTCTCCTTTGATGCTGCCTGACCTGCTGCGCTTTTCCAGCAACACATTTTTAAGCTCTGATCTCCAGCATCTGCAGTCCTCACTTTCTCCTAGTAAATGATTTTAACCTACTGTGAATTCTCTTGCAAGAATGCCTTCCTTGAAGAAGCTCTCCTCCTCCCTCTACAAGGATCATTCCTGAAGAAGGGCTTATGAAGAGACATCATTCCATTATCCACTAAGCATTTAAATACAAGAAGGCAGATTGCATATGTTTGAAACTTCTCATGAGCTGGTTGAACTAGTCAGGATTCATTCCTTAAATTGTAAAGTAACAGCATTTTATGAGTGAGACAGGTTAGAGAAGAAGTTACTTTTGCCAGAGTTCAGAGAAAGTAGTATACTCTGTCATGTACATACATACAGAGTTTGGTTGTGAACATACTTGTTTCTGATTTTGGCTAAAAAGATTGAACCTGTGAATGTAATTGCAGTAGGCTGGTGTCTTAATCAGTATTCTTGATGTGCTAATGAATATAGAACAGACTCCCATCGATAAAGGTCAGGAAATCTCACCTCCTTGAAATTTTCTGAGAATATAGTTACAAACTTTAACTGGCTGTCACTAAACTGAATTTTTGCCTCCAACCCTGAGAAGTAATCTCACTCACCGTTCTTACAAACCTCCAGGTAGGTCTGGAAGAGTTCACTGTGAGATATTTACTTCAGTACATTCTTGACCAACATTATAGCATTATATTTCATTACTGGGGCCTAGTATACATAACCTAAAGAAAAACATCACCTTTGGTGGGTATTTTGCATATCATGCAGCAGGTTAAAATTGAAGCTCCCAGCTCCCAGCCACTTCAGTGTGAAATAAATTGCCTGGGGGGAGTTTAGGTTTCCAAGCAGTAAGGAAAATAATTCCCTTTTAGTACTTTGTTTTATGATTTCTGACTCATCTTTTCTACCATTTTATTCAATTTTATTCCCATTCAGCACTTGCTTTCTCTCATTGGTTTTATTTTATACTTTTGAGTAGCTTTTTGTTCTAATTTACCCTTTTTTAACTGTGATCTCACTTTAACTATTGTTGAATGATCATGCTCAAATGTAATTGAACATAGCTCTCAGGGCTGTCATTGTGATACCTACTGCAAGTGACAGCAGCCTGTGATTGAAGCTCGTGTCTATATTAATGAGTAGTGACTCATCAGTGAAAGCCAAGACTTAAATGATGGCCCACGAGAGTGGACAGGAAGTAGTCATTTCACAGGCTTTTAGAACTCACTGAATAATCCTGAGGGTAGCACAGCCTGGAAAGTTTAACAAGAAAGGAAATCATTAAGGAGTTGAGATAATATCATGCACTTATTTAAAAAAAGATTTTAAGGAATAGGCAAAGATTGCCCAAGAAGCTTTCTTTTGACTGATCTTAACCTGATCTTTGCATCTTTTCTATCATCTTCCTTTTCTCCAAAAACAGATTTTAAAATTCTAAACATTTTATGCCATTTGCTTCAGTGACTTGGTGACTTCTGTCTCTTTGTGTGAAATAGTTAGTGTTACTGTAATGCCAGGATGTGGTCCTGCCTTGAGACACACTTTAGAAGATCTGTGAAAATACATTGATTTATTGCCTCCATTTTCTGCTTCAGTCTTTTCAGTACAATGCGATTTGGGCAGATGTGGTGCTTGGAGACATTAATGGCTGATATTCTATATAATCAACATTTATCAATGAGGCAGCCTCAGATAGCAGACCAGAGTATGAAAAAGAATGGCTGCGAGTAGTAATCATAAATTTTTCTATTTTGAGCACCAACTACAAATATTGACTAATTCCCAGGAACATTCAGCTTAACCTCCAAAACAGTGTCAGCTGCACACAACTTTCACTCCCGAGATATTTTACATTAGTACACTGTAACAGAAATAACATGATAGTAAGTCAACAAATACAGGTAATCTGATGAGACGCCAATAGTAACCTGATGACCTTGACAATTCCCTGGATTCCCATTATGATTACCAATATGATCCAGGACAGCAGCTTGAAAACTAGATTAGACAGGAAAACAGGTGGGAGAATACAGTACTGTATATCAGAAATGCATAGCTCTTTTTAAAATAAAGGCTACTTATGCAACAAGCCTCTGGCACAGTTGCCCTCTCTGTGAGCAAATAGCTCTAATCACATTTACATGCCCTGTTACCATAACCTTTCAATCTCTTTCTCTTCACCCACCTATCCAATTTAATTGTCAACATTGACACAGCTTCTGCCTCACTCACTAAACAAAAATCCACATCCTTACAAATAAGTCTGTGTAAACAAATTTCGTTTGACCCCTCCTATCAGTCTAACCTTGTGTCAATTTAATCTTGTATCTATGGCCCTTGATTTTGATCTTGTTACCATGGGCACGGTTGCTCCTTCTTACTTAACAGACCTCATCCTTTCATAATTTTATTTCGACTATATTGACCCAGAAGTTGTATTTTCTGAAAAATAAACATTTTTTGAAAGTCTAATTTGTATTTTTTTTCTACCAGGCCAACATTCCAGCAAACTGTCTTTTTTAGCTCTCTAAAACCTGAATATTCTTCTGATAGTGTGTTGTGCATATGGCATACAGCACTTGAACTGAGATCTTATCAAAATTTAACATAGACTGTCATTACCTCTTGGAGTTTACACTCTGCCCTTAAAAGTATTACAACACAGGCTATTGAGTCCCTCTTGTCTCTGCCGACTCTCTACACGAGCAATTTAGATAGAGCTACACCTTGATTCTGTTTCTGTAATTCTGCAATTATTTCAAGTGCTTATTCAATTCTCTTTGGAGAACCAGAATTAAAGCACCTATTATCGTACTCTCAGGCCATGCACTCCAGGTCCTAACACTTGGTGCTGCTTTTCCTCCTGTCAGGTTGGTTCTTTGTCAATCATTTTAAATATGTCTCTCTTGGTTTTCGACTCTCCTGCTATTAGTAACACTTTCTTCCTATCCACTTGGCCCTGACCCCATGTGACTCTGAACTGGTTTTTGAAAAACAAAATCATATTTTCTTTCAGTGTTTAGTGAGAAGCCCAACTTCTCTAATCTAAAAAGTTAAAAATCACACAACACCAGGTTATAGTCCAACAGATTTAATTGGAAGCACTAGCTTTCGGAGCAGTGCTCCTTCATCAGGTGGTTGTGACATGATTTGTCTTTGACCAACCGACATTGGCTTTTTAAAACTTAATCCACACTTATTCAAGTCAGTATTAATTTGTCTTAGATAATCATTTTCTAAAAGCTTTCTCACAGTCCGTGTGAAACTGATTTAAAACAGCAGGCATAATCCTACACCTGATTTTGAGTAAGGCTGGAATACTTAAAATTCTCCAATCCACTATTCTAAGGTGGATTAGAAAATTATGGCCATTAACTCTAATTTCCACTCTTCCTTCCCTCACTATCCTCAGCTACACTCCATTCATACCTGATGACTTCTCAACTGATCAACTGCTAGCCTTTGTCATAATTCCACATTTCAGCCCAAAATTTTGACTTATGTTCTCTTTCACTGACTTTTGAAGCAAAACTGAGATTTTATTTACTTAAAGTGTTGCATCTAATGTTCCTGATTCTTTTATCACAACACAGTACAATTTGTGTTGCTTCATATTTTAATATAATTTGCAAGTTTTAACAATGCTTCCTGCAGGTTTCTATTCAGATCAGAACACACTGTCATACTTAGTATTCGCTCCCACCACTTTGAACCAAACTTAAACTTTAAATGTTACTTTTCTTTCTTCCTCCCTTCCAACCAATTTTAATCCCGTTTGCTCATCACTCCCTAATTATGCATTTCTGAATTGTTTTTAGTAATCTGTCAGGTTTGTTTTCATCATAGGTTTTCCTAAATTAATCCAAATGCAACTAAGTAAACTTAATTATTTCGGACAATTTTTCCAATAAACAATTCCAGTAGGAATCGGTGTGAACAGGCCAATGGTAATCCATACAACATGGTGACAGCGCTTCCTAACAAAATCAGCACTACGGGATCTCTTACATCTGTTGCTCCTCAATTCAATGGTTAAGACATGGAACAGATCCCATTCTCCTTAGTTCTATTCCATTTTCTATGTATTTGTTGTAGTGTTGTACATGAAAAGAAAAAAAAACCTTCCTTTCTAGCCAGGAGTTGAACATGATTAAAAAAAAACATCGAAAGCACAGAAGCAATGTTGCTATTGGTAAATTCAATGCAATGTGAGTGACGTATATAGAAGAAGAAACTCATTTAGGGATGTTAAACAAGATAGAGGAGCAGCTGATAGATTGAATGGGAATTCAATCTGTCAAATGTCTAGTCAATAAAGTTAAGAGAGTGCTAATCTTTTCTCTATGGCAATATTGAACATGTCAAAATACTGAGATTTATGTCATAATAAAAATGGAAATCCAAAGATGATATTCACAGTAATCCATGTTAGACAGTGTCTCAAAAATATATCAAACTCTTTTTGAAAGTCTGGTGGGGAGAGTTTTCTGTACTGCTATAAAGCCAGACAGAAAATGTCCAGGCGTGGTGGAAGACATTGTGAAAGGTGATACAGTTTTACAGAAAGCGAGCAAAACGTAGATGGAGCTACATTTGTAGATGCATTTTAGAAAAAAATATTCAATTTACTGACTGACTATTAAAAAGCAATCTATGTGAAGGGCGAACATCTGTTGTGTGAGACACAGTTGCAAATAATAGAATCTAGTACGATATAAATAGGAGTGTTGGTTCGGCAATGCCTAGGTTATTTAATAAATGCACTGTGACAAAAGTGCTTGGAGGCTTTTAGTCTGGAGCACATTCTATGTGTTTTTTTTTTAAAATACATGTTTGAGGGAACTAACTCTTTTCCCTGGAGTAGATTAAGAATTTTTTATTCATGGGATGAGGGCATTGCCAGCTAGGCTTGCACTTATTGCCCAATGCTAATTGCTCAAAGTGTAGTTCAGAGTCAACCACATCACTATGGGTCTGGAGTCACGTGTAGTTCAAATGCGATAAGGATGGCAGTTTCCTTCCCTAAAGGACATTAGTTGAAACCCATGGGTTTTTCCAACAATCGGCAATGGAATTACGGTCATCATTAGATCCTTAATTCCAGATTTTTATTGATTCAAATTGCACCATCTGTCATAGCAGAATTCAAACCCAGGTTTCTAGATTAATGGTCCAGTGATCATACCACTTGGCCATCACCTCCCCAGTCAGCACCAAGCTCCATCTCTTACTGCCTGTCATGGGCCCTTGCCCTGATCTGATTGCCTCCCTCAGGATCCTTCTCCTGTCCTCTCTTCCAGATGATGCTGATTTTCCATCATGGCCTTAACCTCCCCCATTCCACTAGATTTTGCTATCTGTCTCGTGGTTCTCTCCTTGCCTGCTCTATTAGGTAATGCTGACTGTCTGTCTGAGGATGCTTCTCTTCCTTTCCTCACCAGGTGAAGCTGACTGTGTCCTGAGGTCCTTATCTTGCCTAATCCTCTGAGGGATGCAACTGGGGATACTGCCTTGAGGAACTCCTGTATTGGGCTGAAATGATGAGCTTCCAACAGCCAGAATCAGCCTTCTTCGTGTTAGGTATGACTAAGTATGAGAGTTCTCCTCCCGATTCCCATTGCCTTCAGTTTTGCTCGTGCTTTGTAATGTCACACTCAGTCAAATGCTGCCTTGATGTCAAAGACAAGTCACTCTCCTCTCAACGCTGAAGTTTATCTCTTTTGTCCATGTTTAGCCCAAGGCTGTAATGGGGTCAGGAACTGATTCATTCTGATGGAGTTCAAACTGAACATTAGTGAGCAAGTTATTTATGAGAAAGAGTGTTTGATAACATGGTCAATGATAACGTTCCATCACCACAGAGTGAACTGATGTGCCTAGCTGGATTGCATTTGTCCTGTTCTAGTAGACAGGATATATGTAGGCAATTTTCCATTTTGTCAGAGGATACTGTGCTGGAGCTGCACTGAAACAGCTTGGCTTGAGGCATGGCTAGTTCTGAAGCACACAAAACCTTGAGTGAAAAGCTCTTTCATACAATGAGTAGTTAGAGCCTGGAAACTGCTGTCTGTGTGTGGTAGAGGCAATTTCAAAAGGGAACACTCAAAAGGGAATCAGACTTTCATTTGAAAAGGTACAAAATGCAGAGCTGTAGGAGAAAGATAGGAGAACTGCATTAAGTAAAATGCTCATTTTAATGAACTGGTAACAACACAATATATTTCGCTAGTTGGGCCAACTAGTCTGCTTTAGCTCTAATGATTGTGATTCTCAAGCCTTCAGTACTATAGCTGGGCAGTGTTGACGACTATTGTCTTTGCTGTACAGTCCCTTCAGGCATCTTTTCCTATCACACAAAATAAATCTAATTGCTGCAAACAGGCTACTATGTTGACCTCAAGAAGAGGTTGAGATGCTACCGTATACTTGTTGTCAAACATGCAAATGCTTCAGCCTTGTCTTTTGCACTGATATGTTGCATTATGGCATGGCTGAGAATAATATGTTTATCGTGCCTCTTCCTAATTGTTGGCCGCCATTCAGAACTAG
Source organism: Chiloscyllium plagiosum (assembly GCF_037043375.1). Classification (NCBI taxonomy): domain Eukaryota; kingdom Metazoa; phylum Chordata; class Chondrichthyes; order Orectolobiformes; family Hemiscylliidae; genus Chiloscyllium; species Chiloscyllium plagiosum. Next base: position 57,518,534 of record NW_028270147.1, on the reverse strand, counting down.
AGGTGGAAATACTTTGAACTGATCTTCTGGCTGTCAGCTTGGTTCATAGAATGCTGTTTCTTCAGGGACTGCTAAGTTTTCAAGGTGGAGAGCAGGTTGGTGGTAAATGAGAGACACCCTTCATTCTGCCATTAACCAAGTATTAATCCTTTTATAAAAGAGAGGCCCACTGTGTACTTCTGCATGTAGTCCTGTGTTGTAGCTTCAATGGATTGGGGTTTTAGGTATAAACAAATGAAAATGCTGGAGAAACTCAGCAGGGTCTAGCAGTATCTGTGGAGTAAAAAGCAGAATTAATGTTTCTAGTCCGATATAACTTCAGAACATGAACTAGTCCTATCGGACTTAAAATGTTAACTGTTTCTCTCTCTCTATGCAGGCTAGAACTCCTGAGTTTCTCCAGTATTTTCTCTTTATTTCAGAATTCCAGCATCTGCAGAATGTTTCTTTTTCTCTTTTGATTTTTTTTTAGGTATGCCTGGTGTTACTGTTGGAATGTACGTCCACACATCACATTGAACCAAGGTTAATCCCTTGGCTTAATTGGAAATGGTAGAGTAAGAGAGATGCTGAGCCATGATGCTACAGGTTGTAGTGACATGCCATTCTGATGATGCCTGCCTTTCTCCTGCTTTATTAACAATAATGTGTTCTGAACTATGGGTCTTGGTTCTTCATCTTAACATTTTAAAAATATAATTGTTATAAAAGAACTTTGACTTAAACGGTAACCAAATTACAATTCATCTTTAGTACTATCCATTAACTATTACCAGTGGATGGTAGGAATGTAAAGTATTGGAAGGGGTGTTATATTCCTCAAGTTTATTCCAGAGTCTAAAAATGTTACACTGTGCTTACTTACTTCTAAACTAAAACCCTTGTCAAATTCCACTTTAATCTATTGACAGATGCCTCTATATCTTTCCAGACAATGAACGTTATCCATTTGCAACTCTCAGTGTGAAGTATTTAAAGCTAAATTGCTGTATCATCTTTCCAATTTTGAATTTGAATATTTGCTGCTTCATTGTTATATTAAATACTATTAAATATCTTGAATAATTTAAGAGATCTTCTCTCTGCCCCTAGCTGAATCCCTCGCTTTCTTGCTCTAGGCGTAAATGTCAGTATTATCTCTTTTCAGGAGTGTGTAGGACAAGATGTGGCTTTTTATTAATGTTACATGGCTGAAGGGAATACCACATATGTGTATTTCATGAATCTTTCCACATCCTTTGATCTAATGCTTCATATGGCCCTCATTAAAAATCTGCAAGCTCTGAGTTCAAGACTAACATCCAGAGCTTTGATCATGTATTGCCCAACTCTTTCTCAAGCTACTCTGTCTTATAAGTTTTTTCAAAATGGAAGCAAATTGGTGTTAAATGAGACCTCCTTTACACCGATCCTAAACAGTTTATTTACAAAAGAGAGGCCCAATGCTGCATCAGGCCCATGTTGCAATAGTTTGTCCTAAATGAGCCTCTTCCTAGTCCCACTTTCAAAATGGCGGCCATGCTCCTTTAAGCTGTTTTAGACTGTTTAACGCTGCCAAAGTGCTGGATGCTTTGCCCCAAAGTTAAGCTTCTAAAGTTGGAACACTAGCTGCCCACACTCAATATTAATGTAACACTAAATGAAGTATCTGTAATGGAGACCACAGGGCCAGATTTTCAGCTTCAAGTGGAAAGTAGGATCCCACCTCTATCCTGGTAGTGCCAGCATACTGGATTTACATTCTGAACAGGGGATTATTTGCTCTCTTGCTGTCAAGTGTCAAAGAAGCTACAGCATGATCTGCAGAGTTACATTAATTAGAGTTTGGATTCATCTTTGCATTCATAATGGGATTCCATTGTATCGCATTGACACCTCTATTGCAGGCTGAACAGATAGCACACTGAACAGTTTAAAAAGGTCAGCCAACCCGCGAGCCAAATGGCCAACTGTTCCTTCTACCTAGCATAAACTGTTGAAAGATGGCCATAACCCACTCAAAATTGTGAGTGGTCTGAAATGTCCACGCTTGCCATGGAGTAGGCAAGAGCAGAACATCTGCGCTGAAAATGTGTTGCTGGAAAAGAATGGCAGGTCAGGCAGCATCCAAGGAGCAAGAGAATCGATGTTTCGGGCATGAGCCCTTCTTCAGGAATGAAATCGTAGGCAGGTGCTGAGGAAGGAGATGTGGCTGTGGTAGCGAGTCTGTTTGAGAACGTGGCTGAAGAGCTTCTGGGCAGAGGAGATGACCTGGGGTGTGCAGTGAGAGAGGGACTCACTGAAATCCTTGTAGAGGGAGGAAGAGAGCTTCTTCAAGGAAGTCATCCTTGCAAGAGGATCCACAATAGGTTAAAATCTTCGAGGAGAAAGTGAGGACTGCAGATGCTGGAGATCAGAGCTGAAAATGTGTTGCTGGAAAAGCGCAGCAGGTCAGGCAGCATCCAAGGAGCAGGAGAATCGACGTTTCGGGCATGAGCCCTTCTTCAGGAATGAAAGCTCTTCAGCCACGTTCTCAAACAGACTCGCTACCACAGCCACATCTCCTTCCTCAGCACCTGCCTACGATTTCATTCCTGAAGAAGGGCTCATGCCCGAAACGTCGATTCTCCTGCTCCTTGGATGCTGCCTGACCTGCTGCGCTTTTCCAGCAACACATTTTCAGCTCTGATCTCCAGCATCTGCAGTCCTCACTTTCTCCTCGAAGAGCAGAACATCTCCAGCATAGGAATAGCACAGAAATCTGGGAATTACATCCTGCTCATTATTTTAAATTTCCCTTTCTCTGTTCCAAGTTAGAGGGAGGCATGAAAACCCAACTCACTGTGTATTGTTCCTAACTTTATAAAATTGTTTTGAAATCACCAAAACTGGTGAATTAATTTCCAGTATACGAGCACAAGCAGCCCAGAAGACAAGTCAAAGCACAGATATGAAATTCTGCTTTTCTTCACATAGGAACAAGGAACAAAAGTAAGCTACTCAGCCCTTCAAGCCTACTCTGCCATTTGATAAGATCATGGCTGATCTGATTTTAACTTCAATTCTACATTCCTGCATATTGCCTGGAATGCATTGCCAGTGGAGATGGTAGAGGCAGGCATGATAGCGTCATTTAAGATAGATCTAGACAGATACATGAATGGAGAGGGAGCAGAGGGATACAGATCCTTAGAAAATAGGCGACAGGTTTAGATAGAGATCTGGATTTGCGCAGGCTTAGAGGGCCGAAAGGCCGGTTCCTGCACTGTAATTTTCTTTATTCTTTGCTGATATCTTTCATCCCCTTGGTAATCAAGAATGTATCTGCCTCTGTCTTAAAAATACTTAAGATTCTGCATCAGTGCCTTTTGAGGCAGGGAACTATAAAGACTCTAAACCCTGTGAGAGAAGAAATTGTTTCCTCATCTGTTTTAAATGTGTGCCCCCTTTTATTTTTAATCTATGAACCCTAGTTCCAAGCTTTCCAAGAGGAAACATACTTTCAACATCCACCTAGTCAGGTCTCCTCAGGATCTTGTTTCAAATCAATCACTTCTAATTCTTCTAAGTTCCATAGAATACATATCTAGCCTACCCTCACGAGACAATCCAGGTATTAGTCGAGTAAGCCTTCCATAAATTGCTTTCAACATGTTTAACCTCATTCCAAAAGTGCACTAAATTCCCTTCACAACAAACCATAATATTCTGTTAGCCTTCCATATTACTTGCTACATCTGCACACTAACATTCTGTGATTCTTGCACTAACATATCCAAATTTCTCTCTATCTGAGGTCTGCAACTTCTCACCATACACTTTTTAAAACTTTTTTATGCCAAAATGGATAATTTCACATTGTGCCACATTGCACTCCATTTGCCAGATATTTACCAAGTCTCTAACTGATCTATATTCCTTTTTAAGCTCCTTATATCCAGTTCACAGCTCAAATCCCTACCTGTTTGTGTCATCAGCAAATTTAGCTAACATACCATTGATCCATTCAATTGAATCATTTATATAAATTACAACAGTTGAGGCCCCAGCACTGATCCCTGTGGCACACCACTTATGAAATCCTGCCAGCCTGAAAAAAGATCCACTTATTAATACTCCCATTAGCAAGCCAAACTTCTATCCATGTGAGTATGTTGCCCCTTCATCATGTGCTTTTATTTTCTTAGTTTCTTGCGGCATTTTATCAAATGTATTCTGGAAATTTAAATACAATACATTCATGGGTTCCTCTTTATCTACAGCACAAGTTACTGCTGCAAAGAACTCCAATAAATTAGTTAAACATAATTTCCTTTGGAGAAAACCAAGTTGGCTCTGCCTGATGACCTTGAAATGATAGAAATGCCCTGTTATAACAACATTTTTAGGAGCTTCCACCATTTTTGCTTTGACAGATGTTAAACTGTAGTTTCCTGGTTGCTATCACCCTCCGTTTTTTGAATGGAGTTATGTTAACTATTTTCCAATCGAAAGGAACCTTCCCTGATTCTAAAATCAGCTCATCAACTATTTCGCTGTCAGCATTTCCTTACAGAGCCTTAGATAAAATTCGTCAGAACCTGGAGACTTGATAGCTTGCAATTTCAACAGTTTAGTTAGTACTACTTCCCCTTGATAATTGCATTTTTAAAAAACATTTCCCCCTTCACTTCAATTTGTGATTTACAACTATTTCTGGGATGCTACTTCTATGCTCTTTAGTGAAGACAGATACACAATATTTTTCAATTTGTCTCCCATCTATTTTTCCTCCATGCTAAGTTCCAAAACTCATTTCCTTTAGGATGAACACTTGCTTTAACACTTTTCTCTTTTTATCCCCCTCAGATATTTGAAAGAGCTTTTTCTATTTGTTATTTTTTTGGTTAACTTTCTCTTCTGCTATATTTAACCTCCTTATTAATGTTTTAGTAATTATTTACTATTTTTATATTCTGACAAATCTTCTGTCCTATCGCCCATCTTTGCCTAATTATATACCTTTTCTCTTTGAGTTTATTAGTTAACCATGGATGATGGGTCTGCCCCTGCAGAATTTTTATTTGTTGGAAATGTATCTATTGTGCGCTTTCTGGAATATCCCCTTGCCACTGCATCTCTATTGACCTGTTCCTAATCTAAATAGCCTGTCCACTTTCACCAGCTCTACTTTCATGCCATCCTAATTGCACTTGCTTTAATTTCAACATAGTTGCCTTGGACCAACACTTCACTCAATCTGTGTAAAATTCAACCATATTATGGTTACTGCTATCCACAGGCACTTGCACTGAGGTCAATGATTAACCCTATGTCTTCGATCAAAACGAGTTCTAGTACAGCTTGCTTTCTGGTGGGTGCCATAACATGCTGGCTGAAAGAATTAAGAAAATGTTCAATTAATTCCTCCTCTCTTCTGCTTTTTTCTTTCAGTCCTTGTACTTTAAAATCTCCCATGAGAATTGCTGTGCCCTTTCGACAAAAGCTCCAATTATTTCTTCCTTGAAACCCTATTCTACCATGTGGGTGGACCCGTACACTACTGCCACAAGTGATCTCTTGTCTTTATCATTCCACATCTCTACTCAGACTGTTTCTACATCCTGGCTTCCTGTATTAAGATCATCTGTTTCTATTGTGCTAATATCATCCATAACTAACACAGCCTCTCCTGCACCCTTTCCTAGCTTCCTGTTCTTCCTAAATGTCTCATGCTCTTCAATATTCAGGTCTCCATCTAGTTATCCTGCAGCAATGTCTGCTTTGGCCACTCGATCATAATTATTTATCTCAATTTGGTCTACTAGTTCATCTTTTTTGTGTTGAATGCTTTGTACATTCAAATATAATGCCTTAAGTTTTTTTCCATTTTATTATTTTCGTTATCTCTGCTCATCCCTGCTGATTCTTTTTATCTTAGATCAGCATTCTCTGTGGCATTTTTGTGATTCTGCTTATCATTTCCCACATTACTTCCTTCCTCTGTTACATTTTCCCCACTCTTTGATAACCACACCTTTTTAATTTGGACAAAAACAGAAATTGTTGGAGAAACTCTCTAGAACAGAGCTTTTAGATTCTTCTGAAGAAGGATTATGGGACTTGCAACATTAACCCTACTTTCTGTCCACAGATGCTGCTAGACATGCAAAGTTTCTCTCTTTTTGTTTCATGATTTCTAGCATCTGCAGTTTATTTTTTGAAAAAAATGGATCCTTACCTCCGCTATTTATTTAGTTTAACACCTGCTCTCCTTGTCTAGTTTGCAGTTCATAAGAGAACCAAAAGGTTTAAATGTAGATTGTCCCATTGGTATAGATCCCATTTTCTCCAGTTTTGGTGCTGGTGCCCAACAAACTGGAACCCCTTTCTCCCACACCATCTTTCTAAGCTTGCTTACCCGATGTAAGTTTGCACATGGCTCAGGTAATAATTCTTAATTCTTAATTTGGTGCCATCTCCTCATCCCGCCTGTGCAGAACTTCTTTCCTACTTCTATCTATGTCACTGGTGCTTACATGGACCATGAAAATTGGATCCACCACCTCCTACTGAAAGTTCTTCTCCCGCCTAGAGCAGATACCCTCAAACTTTGCCCCGGGCAGAACAACACAATTGTCTGTGCTGCAGATAACAGTGTCAGTCTACCTGACAATGCTGTCTCCTATTATCACTATATTCCTTTTGGCTTTGCTGCTTGGATGGCTTCCTGGATCACAGTGCAATGGTCATTTCACTCATCCATCCATCCATCCATCCCAGAGTCACCACTCTCACCCCCACTACCTGAGAGAACCTCCAATGTATAGTTGTACAGTATCAAAACAGGCCCTCTGGCCCACTGTATATGTGGCCCAATCCCATTTACCTGCACTTGGTCTATAGCCTGCTATGCCCTGGCAGTTTAAGTGCTCCTCCAGATGCTGCTTAAATGTTGCGAGAGGACCTGTCTCCATTACCCTCTCAGGCAGCATGTTCCATATTTCTGCCATCCTGTGTATGAATTTATTTTCTTGTATCTCCTCTTTAAACCATATACTCCTTACCTTTAAATTTATGCTCTCTGGTCTTCAATATATCTGCCATGCGGAAAAGATTTTCACTATCTATAGTCTGTCCCCCTCATAATTTTGTCTACCTCAAACAGGTTTTTCTACCCCTCCCAAACCTAGTCTTCTCTGCTCCAAGGGAAACAAACACAGTTTATCCAGTCTCTCTTCCAAACTGAGACTTCATCCCAGGTCATCTCCTGGTCAATCTCTTCTGCACCCTCTCCACTGCAATCACATTCTTCTGATTCTGTGTTGTTCTGGTCACCACACTAATTTCCATCTAACCAAGCTTTTACAAAGTTGTAACATGTCAAGGAGTTGGAAGCAGGAAAGTCAAATGCTGACATTTCCAGAAATTTGTTCAACTGATTTTGGCGAGGTTATCTGAATGGGAGTGGATGAACAACCAGTGATGCGGTTCTGTTATGTTTTTGGCAATGAACCTACTCAATCTTATAAACCATCTTCCTCACTGAATACGTGGAGCAATCTAGGTCAGCAGAGGATATTTAAGTCTCTAAGCAACAGTAGTATATCATGCAATTCTGCAGAGAGAGAGACCTCATCATCTGCCATAACTTTGACAGAAATCTGTAAGAACTCCAGCTACGTATGCAAAAATCATTTACTCTATTCCCCTAGGTTTTCCACAATCTTCCATTAAATTTACAGCAGATGAAGAGAAACACTGCAGAAATTTAAAGCAACAGTTTTTATGCCAGAAGACATTTATAATGCATTCTGTAGCTATACTAATGCAGTAAATCACATTCCTCCTCAACATCATCCTATAGTGTCCCTCAACTACAAAAGGCTTAAAAGCATTTCATATGGTGTAGAATCATTTAATTACGAGATCTATAATTTACTTCTGATTTCCAGTAACCAGAAATTCTTTTTGGGCAGCTTTTCCTTCGGTTCCTGATCTTTTCTGACATTTTAGTTTTTTTGTTATCCATGATTTTGAAAGACCATACATATACTGTTTAGATCAGCAGATAATACAACTGTGCATTCCACTATCTAATAGATTTGCAATTCAAGTGAATCTTTTCACAGCTGTTTTCTCTCTTTACACTGTTCTTGCAATATTGAAGGATTCCTGACAGCTAAACTTAAACAAAGAGAATTGTAATTCCCTTCCTTTTGAACTTTCACATTTCAAACAGCTGACCTTTTTCGTTTCCTTTTGTGATTTGTGTGTTTGTTTTTGTCATCAGTTCTTGGCCTCATGAGCGATCTGAATAGATATGGCGAAACTCTTTCTGCGTGTAAAAGGATCAGGAACAAGTGGGAATAAATTTTTAAATGATTTGCAAACATAACTAACATAATATGAGAAACTTTTTTTTCAGGTTCATTTCTGGAATGCACTTCTTGGAAGTGCGGTTGAGGCAGATTCAATTAGAGCCACAGAGATGTACAGCATGGAAACAGACCATTTGGTCCAACCTGTCCATGCCAACCAGATATCCCATCCCAACCTCGTCCCACCTGCCAGCACCCGGCCCAAATCCGTCCAAACTCTTCCTATTCATATACCCATCCAGATGCCTTTTACATGCTATAACTGTACCAACCTCCACCACATCCTCTGGCAGCCATTCCACATATGCACCACCCTCTGTGTGAAAAAATTGCCTCTTAGGTCTTTTTTATATCTTTCCCCTCTCACCCTAAACCTATGCTCTCTAGTTCTGGACTCTCCCACCCCAGGGAAAAGAGTTTGTCTATTTATCCTACCCCTCATGATTTTATAAACTCCTACAAGGTCACCCCTCAGCCTCCAATGCTCCAGGGAAAACAGCCCTAAACTATTCAACCTCTCCCTATAGCTCAAATCCTCCAACCTTGGCAACATCCTTGTAAATCTTTTCTGAACCTTTTCAAGTTTCACAACATTCTTCCGATAGGAGGAAGACCAGAATTGCACACAATATTCCAAAAGTTGTCTAACCAATGTCCTGTACAGCTGCAACATGACCCCCCAACCCCTGTACTCAATACTCTGACCAATAAAGGAAAGCATACCAAAAGCCTTCTTCACTATCCTATCAACCTGTAATTCCACTTTCAAGGTGCTAAGAACCTGCACTCCAAGGTTTCTTTGTTCAACAACACTCCCTAGGACCTTACCATTAAGTGTATAAGTCCTGCGAGAGGCATTGAAGAATGCCTTGGATGATTTGAAGGGAGACACCATGCAAGGATATGGGGAAAAGGTAAGAGAATGACACCAAATTGTGATGCTTATTGGGGGGAGCCAGTGCCATAACACTAAGCCAAATGGTCGCCTTCTGTTCCTGAACATTTCAGTGATCTCACAGCTATATGTTGCCTCTTGGCAACATTATCCAAAAACTCAATGTTTAGTTCCATGTGTGCCGATAACACCAAACTCTCTCTTCTAGAGTCCTTATGTTTCTAAATGTTAGTATAGCTCCTCCAGCATTCTGTACTGGATGAGCAGACACTTCTTCTGTCTAAATATTGTAAAGACTGAGTGCAAGACAATGGCTGATACTGAACCAGAAGATTAAACTAATATTAAATTGGAATGTGAGATGAGCTTCTTGCACACATCCACACTATGGCCACTTACTGTACCTCAGTAACATTGCCCAACTCTGTCCCTCCCTCTGCTCATCTAATATTGTAACTCTTATACTTCAATAGTACAGTGCACTTCAGCCCTAACTCCCAACGTACACCCTCTTTCAATGTCAACTGCTCCAAAACACATTGTCCATACCTCTACCTGTATCAAATCCAAGTCACCCATGACCTCTGCATCCACTGAACTATGTTGATTCCTGGTTGAACAATGCTTTTATTTTAAAAAATGTTATCCTTATTTTCAAATCCCTCCTTTGGTCTTGCTGTTTATCTCTGTCCAATCTCTCAGCTCTTCTGCAGTATCTGCATTTCTCCAGTTCTGGCATTTTCCTCAACTCCAACATCAATAGTTTCTTCATGATGGCCCTGCCATCAGCTGTCAAGGCTGTTAGTTATGAGATTCTCTCTACTGCTCATTCCTGCATGAAGCCAAGTCTCAAACTTGCTTTGATTATTTTTTATCATTTGCCCCAGTATCTCTGCGACTGTTTCACATTTTACTTCATGATGCTCCTGTGAAATGTCTTTGGAGATTTTATTATATTAATGTCATACAAATCAAAGTTGCTGTTGTATGAAAAATAAAAATTTAAAAACTCTCAAGACAACTAGCTGTTGTGATGGATAAAGCATAGGTTTCAACACATGATGGGATTTAATAGGCCAAATTTTTCTTTCATCTGCATTTTTCTTACAATTTGTGTAAAAGAAAGGCTTATGTTTAGAGTACCCGTAGTTTTATAGCGCTGATTAAACCACATCATGTGGAGATTCAATCAATGGTTCTATCAGAGATGAGTCAGAAGCCCCAAGTGCTGAAGAAGTCAACTAGTTCCCTGGTGGTTTACTGCCTAATGTATAGTTGAGCCACACAGATTTTAAAAAATCTCCAATTGTATCATCAGTTCTGAGTTACCTAACCTCAACAGGCAAGATAATTAATTCTACAAGTGGCATGAGAATCCCTAGCAGAGAAGAGGGGGAATAAGTTCTAAAACCTGAACTTATAGAAATAGGCCATTCAATCCATTCAATATTTGCTCCACCATTCAATTGGATCATGGTCGATCCACATCTGAACTCCACCTACCCATTTTAGCTCCACATCCTTTAATGCACTTACCTAACATAATATCTCTTGATGTCACTGTTGAAAGGTCTAATTGCATCAACTTCTCCAGTCTTTTGTGAATGAAAATGGTACCTGATTTCCCTCCAATTGTAAGATTGTTATCTTGTTTTGCCCTATCATCAAAATTATCTGCTTCGAATGTTAAGATTATGTCCTCTTGTTCTTGGTTCCATCTGTGAGACCATAAGACATAGGAGCAGAAGTTGACCTTTCAGCTCATCAACTACGTGTTAATGAGATCATGGTTAATTGGATATTCTTCAACTCCACTTTTCTGATTTTTTTTCACAATAATTTTTCATTCCCTCACTGACTCGAAATCTGTCAATCTCAGCCTTGAGAACACTTAACAACCCAGGCTTGACAGTGTTTGAATTCCACAGATTCACTACCCTCCTAGGTGGATAAAATAAAACTCATCGTTGTCTTGAATGGGTGACTCCACACTCTGCAATTATGTCCTCTGGTCCTAGAGTCTCTTCAGGGAAAATAACCTCTCCTCATCTGTCCAAGTATGGCTACTCGAGGTCAGATTCTCATTACTAAGGCAGAGAGATTGAGTATGGGGAGGTTTGGCTTTGGTGGGAGGGGATATTAGAGTCAGGTCCATTGCCTCTCATTACACATACTTGGCTGAGTATCCAGACTCTCATAAAAAGATTGTATGTGAGTGAATTTGTTTTACACAGGCAGGGAGAAGTGTTGCTTGACTGACATCCCTTATGACATTATAATGTTATTTTTCAGTGACTTTTTTTATGTTTAAATGTTTGTTTAGTCAAGGTTATGAACTGCTAAACAGTATTAAGAGGGGGATGGGGGGGGAGGTGAATGAGGAGCACAAGTTGGTATTGCTTTGACATGAATGCAATAAGGGATATGAAGGTGGAGGGGAGACACAAATTGACATGGGGGATCCTCTGAGATTAGACTTTGAGTTTTCTGAATCCAGACTATGATGCTTGGTGTCTCCGAATGTCCAAAATCCACAAGTTATGGAGAAACTGTCCCACCTTCATGAGAAATTGTCGGGGCTCTGCAATGGAGCAGGTTAGATCAGGGCTTCCGGGTATGGACTCTCACTTGCATAATCATCTCACTAGAGTGAAAATTGAGATGGTAGAAATGGGGTTGGGAATCCTAGAACAGCTTCCTGTCTAGCATCAGAGTATTACATTTTTCAGGGTCCTTCAGACTCTCTGAAAATCTGGCTCTAAGTCAGATTCTTTCAAGACTTTAAACACATCAATCTAATCATTCCCTTAACCTTTGCTCCTAAGAGTTGTGCATACTTGTATATGGATGGACTTTGGTGATAAACATTTCAAGCTCCATTGTATTATGCCTGGAGTAAGCTGTCATAAATCACAGTGCTCACAGGCAAAGAATCACCATCCAAATGAAATCAGATTGGAGAAGTTCAGCAAAGGTCTTCAGGAAATGGATAAAGAATGTCTCCTGACTGTTTCTTAAGCATAATATCCAGAGAAAAGGTTGTTTGTTGGTGTTTATGAACTGCTGAAACTCATGTCAATGAAATCCATGACATATATACACACAGCAGATACTCTTTCTTTAAGTACAAAGGATGTCAATTTTATTTATTAGTATAGTGATAAAACTAAGTTCCAGCTTTGCTGGCAGCCATCATTTCCGCTCAAGCCCTCTTTGTTTTCCAATAATACTGGACCTTGACGAATAAACACTGACAACATAGCAAGCAGATTTTTGCCAGGCCTACCATACAGAATTCTGAAAGGAGCATGTGATGTACATCCATCTCATAACAAATATATTGTCACTTACATGGAAAACTCAAGATCCTCAAAGAATAAATAGGAAAAAAACAGAATTGAAACTGTTTTGAAATATATAACTTATCAGGCTAAGCATCATAACTTTGATCCAGAACAAATTAAAGTATTGATTTAATTCAACTGTTTAACATAGCTCACTGCAAATTATTGCATTTGTTTGAAATTATTCCCTTCACTAAATTTTGGAATCAATAAAAAGGATGCAATTTATATTAACAAATGCCAAAAACATTTTGGAGGTTATCTTGGTTAAAGGATGAAAACTTGTGTTAATCAGGTTAAACTTATGTTAATAGAACGTTCCTGTATGAAAGTTTGATTTCAGCATGCAACTTTTGTGTCAATTGCTGTTCACTTTAATTTGAACTTGCCTGAAGCTTCTGGAATGGACACTTGCAGGTTTACTACCAAATGCTGAGTGGACACTATTTCAGTGAAGCAGCGTGGTTGACCCATTTCCACAGAAGGTTTAGAGTGAATTGCAGACATATAGTGGCTTGGGATGGCCCAGTAAGGGGCTCACAGGTTCTCCAAGTGAGGGTTTACTGGAGATCTTGATGGAGGAGCTGAAATCCAGAGGAGGAGTGATAGCCTGGTCAGTCACTGGATGTTGGGGTTTTGTTTGGTGTGTGTGCCCCAAAGATATTCTCTGAAGCGTTCCGTGAGTTGGCGTCCTGTCTCCCCAATGTAGAAGAGACCATATCAAGAGCAACATACACAGTAGATAAGATGCTTGGATGTGCCGGCAGAGATTTCCCTCTACCTCACCCCAGATCCAACCCTCCAACAAGGTATACAAGGCTATGAGCCAAGTGCTGGAGATAGAATTAGAACAGTGAGGTGCTTGTTTTTGATCAGTGCAGAATTATTGAGCTGTTGGTCCTTTTTCTGAGCTGTGGACCTCTACAATTCTAACAAAAAACTTTCTTCTCATTAAGAGATTATCTGGGAGGAAGAAATTCTCCATCTGAAGAATTATAATTGAAAAGATAGAATAGTTCTCAGTGCCATTAAAGTGGGTGCCATGTTCATCAACAAACAAAAAAATTGATAATACAATTTGGTCCTCATTTTCCAATTCTCATTCACTCCAGCATAAACTGGGTGATGCTTTTTTTTGAATCAAGTGTCTGACTTTACTATAACTGCAGTTAAGGTCAGTAACCTTGCAGGATTGCCCCGGAATTCCCAGAAATGTAACATCTATCTCTTCAAAACTGCTGTAAACAAATCACAAGAAAAATCATAGGGGAATTGAAAAAAAGAGTTATTTGTTTCAGTTTGAAAGTTTACATTTATTAATTGCAAAAATATTTGTGTTAGGAAAAAAGGATATTTTATGTGGACAGCTGGAAGCAAGAGGTTATGTAATATGTTCTTATAAATACACACAAGTACAATTTTTGTTTAGTTCAGCTGCATTCAGCTCATTTAAGTAGCCTGGTAAACCCTGGGACCTGGATTATCATTATGGGGCGGGGAGAGGGTTGGAGAAGTGGGGTATCCTTCTGTGTCATTAACCAGCCTCTGGTTAGATCTGCAATCTGCACAAGGTGAACCTTTAATTGATGTGGAGACAGATTTTCTCAGCAATCCAAATATTGCCCAGTTGGGGAGTCTGGAAACAGAGGTCACAGTCTAAGGATGCAGGGTAAGCCATTTAGGACTGAGATGAGGAAACATTTCTTCAGCCGGAGGGTGGTGAATCTGTGGAATTTGCTTTCATACAAGGCTGTGGAGACTGGGTCACTGTGTTCATGAAAGAGACTGATTTTTTTTTAGATATTTAAAGACATCAAGGGATTTGGGGAGAAAATGGTAATATGGCATTGAATTACAGGATCAGCCGTGATTCCACGGAATAGCAGAGCAGGCCTGAATGACCTACTCTTGCCTAATTTCTATGTTTAGCATCATGGACAGTCAGTTGGAGAGTAGAAGCCAATCCTTACTTTGTTAGAGATTTATTCAGAGTGAAACATAACAAGTGGATAGTCCTAACTGTACTCCTCCATTTATGTCTCTTTAAATTTCACGAGCTATCCTGTTGGAATTTGAGTCAATGTCCCCAAAGCCAGAGCCTCTGGATTATGAGTCCAATGAATTACCACAGCACTATCTCTGTGCTTCTGCTCAAGCAATCATCCAATCAGGGCTCTCCGCCCCTATATATTCAATCTTAATTGTATAAATTAACACAGCCAACACTAATAGTCGACATGCATACTGCAGAACACTGAATAAATGCAGCTTCTCATAAGTTATGTCTTATTTACACACAAGTATCTCTTATAAGTTGAGAAATATTTACTTGGTCTCATTTGTGGATGTCTATAATGGTAACCTCAAAGGTTCACCAAGTTAAAAGATAACAGATTGAACGCACTGAACAAAAGGATGTCAGGAAGAAAAAATGGAATGTGCTTTGAATTCATCATAAGGTTAAGATGAAGCCATGTATAGTATTTTCTTATTTGCATTGCACCAAAAAAGACTGAAGTGAACATGAATTATTGAAGTGGGAGATTTCAAATTTCTGAAGAGGATTTTGATATTAAATTGCAATTTATGACATTTTATTCTTTTTCTCAACATTAACTGAAGTCTTGTTTTTAAGCAAAATTATTTTGTTGGAAAGGCTACTGCTATTTCAAGTCAGAAAATAAAATTTCTCTACAAAACTCATTACAACATTCCATGGATATCCTCATTAAATGGCAAATTTAACCCAGAGCTCAAGAAATTTCACATACGTTGCTGCCAAAACAGAAATAAACAATGGGGACAAATTAAATTTGGGTACATGCCCATATATCCAATAAAGATAATGTGCTGAAAAAAGCATTTATCCCTGGCTCTTTGTTTGCTGATATTTACTCACAATGAACCCAAACAATTTATTTGTGGGGAGAGTAAGAAAGAATCATCAAGCCTGATATGAATATGAAAAGGCTTGGATCCCTGTAAAGAGTTTAAATATGGCTGAGTAACTGGGGGGACAGAAAGAAGCATCAATTTGTGCACTCAGTGTTAGTGTTGTGGGTCCATCCAGCTTGTAGCAACGCCCTCTATTGCTGTAACTAGCTTCACATACA
Organism: Chiloscyllium plagiosum; assembly: GCF_037043375.1. NCBI lineage: Eukaryota > Metazoa > Chordata > Chondrichthyes > Orectolobiformes > Hemiscylliidae > Chiloscyllium > Chiloscyllium plagiosum. Next base: position 57,502,843 of record NW_028270147.1, on the reverse strand, counting down.
CAACTGATAGTGAAATAGTAACAGAATAAATAAAGGACAGTGCAGTAAACTCCAAGTTATTATAGATCAGTAACCAAACAGATACATGAGGCTGGACTTTATAACTCCAACACCCCGTGCCTCCGTCTGGCTGGTGTGTGTGGAGGTGTCAGCGCTTGCAGAATGCAACCCACCGACTGCCTTCTTTCTCAGCCCGATTTGTCTCCCATGTTATTGTGGGCAATGGACAAGTCAGGGTGCTACCTTGTAGCTTGTTGAGGTGTTCATGTGGCCAAATCATGGCCATTGATGTGCCCATTCTGCCTCTGTTACTGTTTCACATATAGCAGGGGGAAGCCCACACCATGCACAACTTGCACTGTATGGATTGATATCGCATAAGAGGGGACCACCTTTAGAAGTCATCTGCCCATTGGGAGCACACCACCCCAAGGTCATGCTGCTTCTTTAATCTTTGCCCCCGCCCTTTCAAACATGGATCCACATCTCTGTCACTGATACCACCCCCACCTCCTGCCAATATCCTGGACTTTCCTTGCATACCTGCTCTTATTTGGGGATTACCTGTAGTTCCAGAAGTGGACACCACTTGAACCTGGCATTGCTTGGGCTATATCATTGTTGGACAGTTTGGTTCTGAAGAAGTCATTTTGGCCTTGAAGTGTTAACTCTCTCCTCATGCTGCCAGACATACTTTGTTTCTCCAGCAATTTTTGTTTTAACTTTAGCTTTACAGCCTCCATAGTATTTTGCTTTCATTTGCTGGACAACTGGATTGACTGGCAGTTGTCAAAGGCAGGCCTTAGTCTCTAAATTAGGGAAAGAAATCTCAACTTGAGGCAATTCATGCCATTTCCAACATAACATAACAGTAGGGAAGCATGGCTTCTTTGTCAGGGGTGGGGGGCAAATGCTCCTTTCCCCAACTTTAGTTGGACTGGAGTACAGAGTACAATGCTCTGAAATCCAGCTTACAGTTAAATCTTTGTTAAATGGACTGGAGTAAAAGTCTTCCTGTCAACCAACTCTTTCATCAGCTCTGCTTAGTTATCTTTAAAGCACAGATTCTTTCATCTGTAATGCAGATTAAGAGAGCACTGAGTTCAGGTTGTTTGGATAAAATGTGTGCTATTGTTGCTCGACACTTACGGGCAGATTTAGTCTAATAATCTTGTTGGAATTTTGAACTGATATGCATAACATTAAAATTTATACCAGTATCAAAAACAGTAAGAATAGTCATGTAGATGACAGGATTCTATGAGTTCTTGTCACACCTTAGTTGCATGATGCTAGTTTTTAGCTGATAGTTAGAACAAATACATATACAGCATCATTTTGGTGTCATTCTCTTCTGGCTCTGTTTCCTATGTCAGCAAAGCAGATATTAGTTCCCTAACATCAGTATCTCTTGGAAACAAGAAATGCCATTTAGACCAGAGGTAGATTAAACTCTCCATTGGTTTCACATTATAGCATGTGAGTTTTTTGGAGCTACTGTTTTATTTGAGAGATTATATTGAGGTCCCTGTTCATTCAGGTGGAAATGAGACATCTCGTTGAGTTGGCTGCAGCACAGTAAGCTCTTTAGGCATTCTGGCCAAAATTCATTTTTACCAATATTGTCAAAACAGATAACTGATCATTCATCTATTTGCTGTAAGTAGGATCTTGCTCTGTGGGAATTGTCACCGCAGCATCAGTAACTACATCACAAAAATAATTAATAGCTTTGCATTATGCTGACATGCAAACATGTTGTGTAAAAGCTAGCTTGCTTTTTTTCTAGTCACTCTCTATTAGTCCTTGTAATATTTCATTTGCTATAGGATACAGAAGAAAACGAAATCTTAGAAAATCTGTGACTAAGAAAAGAGATAACACACTAAATACCAAGTGTATCTCATTACAGTGACTATTTCAGCTAATTGTGGCACCCAAACTATTTGCCCATATTTTTCAGATTCAGATTCCTCATCCTGTTTAGCAGTAGTGTGTCTAATGGACCTGACCTTTGGAGTCTGAAGCACTGTGCTGCAGACAGCATTGTTGTATTCTAAATATCCTGGCAGAATGCCAGTTCTGCTCACCAGCAATTCAAAAATCTCATTTCGCTTTCAAGATGCATAATCACAAGTTCTGGTCTGGTGCCTTTACTTCCCCCAAAACCTGACATCAAAAGAAAAATATGGCAATTGTTCCACACTCCAACTGACATCTGAAAAGTTAATAGGAGTGAAATTTATCTTAGAACAATGGAAAAGAAAATCATGCCGGGTGTAAAATTTGAATTTGCACATTTTGCTCTTCTGCCTGAGAGCTTTTTGTCTGCCATGTTTCAGACATAATCCAGTACCAAGATAGACGATGTCTTGATCAAGAATTGCTTCTTAATATGTTCCTTTCTTTTAAAAGTTAGGACTTCCCTTTACACTTTCAGAATATAGTTGTTCTGTTACAACGTGCATTTCGTCAATGCAAATTCACTGTAATGAGATTGAACAATTGGAGCTGCTGTTTCTACAGCACGAACTTTAAAAACGTGTGTTGGCTGTAACGAAATTACAGCGCCAACACATTAACGTGATTTTTCTACAACGAGGGGTTGCACAAGAACACTACCATTGTGTTGTAGAAGAACTGACTAGTTACTTTCCTTTGTAAATTACTAAAGGAGATTAGAAACTTGAAGTTTTAATTTCAAGTTCCAAGCAATAATTCAGACCAGCAAATGACTGGAATACACAGGAGTAACAGACTGAACATAAGACATAAGAATAGAAGTAGACCACTCAGCCCATCATATCTGTTCCACTGCGATTTTTGTTCTGCTGTTCAAGGAGATCATGGCTGATTTGATATTCCTCAACTCTACTTTCCCAGATACACAGGTCAATAATCAGGAGATGAGTCCCTTGAAAAGAGAACATAGTGATGGAAGGAATGCCCAGGAGCCTGCTTTGTGTGTTTAAGGGTGTACTCCCAGTTTTCCATTGAATTTTATTTTAATAAAGCTAATTTTCTTTCATGGTGCATGATATATTCTTTGATAGATTTGATCTGTGAGGAAAGCCGCTATTACACTTCCCCCTCGGGTCTCAAGTTAGTATAAATCAGAGATGGTTTATCTATTTAGAAAAATGACTCTGCAGGCTTCAGAGTTGAGACAGATGTCCTGCAATATATCAAATTGGGCGAATCAGTTTATGGAGCCAATAGATAAGTTCCATACTCCATCTTTAATGCCTCTTCAAACTGATTTTAAAATGTTTTCCTACATGACTACATGCCAAAAAAGACAGAGACAGAGCTCATGTTCAGTGGAGCCACGTTAATAGTATATGGTATCATTAGTGATAGTTCTTTATTGTTTGATTTCTACTAAGAAGCTTATTCAGTGAACTGCCCTTCTGCATCTGGATTCAGCTGTTGTAACGAGAATCTTCCCAGATTAATTTAGGTTTTATGGAAAGCAGTCAGGGAAACAGATTGCTTCTTCAAACCATCATCCTTACTCAACTGTTGCTCTTTATCTATTCCACACAGATACACACATGGTTGCCTCAGTAATCCAGTCTATAATACCGAGCCCTCTGTTACTAAACATAGGAGTTGCAGAAAAATCACTGGCATTGATTTTTGACATTCTAGCTCCCATGGAATATTTCTTTTTCATTTTTCAGTGTTTGTTTCAGAATTCATAATCTCCAGATATTTGTTACAAGATTTGTGCTAGGAATCTCCCAAGTCCCAGCTAGTGCATACCTTTGTAGCCTACACTAGTACAAGGCAGCTGGAGGCAGGCTTATATTGATCCATCTCTGCATTCTGAGGTATGTTGTAACATTTGTGGATTGAACTAGCAGATCTTGTAACAATCACTTCTCACTGTGAAGTCTGTGTAAACTACATCATATAATTTTCTCATTTCTTTTAGACTGCTATTTACACCAATATTTTCAATAATTCTACTATATATGTTTTGTACTACATGCTTTGTGTTTTCAAATTTCTAAACAAACAGCAGAGAGTATTTGTAAATAAAAAAGCAATGATTTTGATGAGCCAGAGAAATGAATTATTCTTAATAAAGATGAAGAATAATATCGAAGATGTCATTTATATTTTCTTTTTATGGCTTTTAATTCTTATTTCCCTCCTCTTTCAATGCCTTTGGCTGTATACTATATAGTGGTTCTGCAAGCACTGGTCACTCTGTTTTTCATCTTACTAAGCATTCTTCATAACTAAACCTCGTTAGTGAATGTTTTACCAAAAGTTGAAAATTATCTGTATTCATCTGACATCAGACACAAGCATTCCTGCACATGCCAATGGTTGAAAGGAACACTATGCGATTTTGCCTCCTAAAGGTTACTTTACCTCATGCAGCAATAATTATTTAATCTCCCATAATCTGGGTGTGGATATCATGATACTGAAGAATACAACAGATGTTTATGAGTGTTAACTATTAGATACAAATATTAAATTACAATCAAGTAGCATACATCCTCAAATATGTTCTGCCTCAAGTGATCCCAAGATAATATATGAGACCTTTATGCTGTCATGTGCCATTCTATGATATAGTGGTAATATTATCTGTATATCTCTTAAATGTATGCTGAGGCACTAACTATAAGCAGAATACAACATCCCCTATTTTCTAATGATAAAAAATTATCCTAGATTGAAATATACAATTGCACATAGGCATATTTGTCAATACAAACAGGTAAAGCAGAAATTACAAGTAGAACATTTCAAACAACAGTGTTACACTTCGGAGTTTTGACAACACACCCCAATGTGGTGATCATATGCCATTTGGAGAGGTATGCATTGTTGCATATAACTTGTCTTGCTGTCACTCAATATCACTGCACATGCACAATTATTGGAGTGTTTTTTAAACATTTGTTTATGGGCTTTGGGCTTTGCTGTTAAGACCAGCATTTATTGCCCATCCCTAATTGTCCTTGATGAGTAACTTGCTGGGCTATTTCAGAGGACAGTTAAGAATCAAACACATTGCTGTGAATCCAGAGGCAAAGGTAGACCAGAGTGGATAAGGATAACAGAAATCCTTCCCTGAAGGACACTGGAGAACCAGATTCTGGATTAGTGGTGCTGGAAGAGCACAGCAGTTCAGGCAGCATCCAAGGAGCAGCGAAATCGACATTTCGGGCAAAAGCCGATTTTGCTGCTCCTTGGATGCTGCCTGAACTGCTGTGCTCTTCAAGCACCACTAATCCAGAATCTGGTTTCCAACATCTGCAGTCACTGTTTTTCCCTCATTGGAGAACCAAATACATTTTTAGAACAATCAACAATGGTTATTATTAGACCAGCAAATAATTCCAACGTTTTACTGAATTCAAATTTCACCATGTTGGGTTTCAAACATCCCCAGAATTTGATTTGGGAGTTTTTGGTTATAGTTCAGTGACTTTAAATTATTTCATTATGTCTCCATGAATTCTTCCTCATTCACTTCATGAATATTGAGTGTGCAATATATATATTGGTCTGAGTTGGCTAATGTTTCTTTGCAATAATACACCATGATCTGTAATGACTTCGAATGCTCTGGGCTGGTTGTGCATTTTAAAACCTTTATTGGTATCCATTAATTTGCGATAGTGTTTCTAACTTACATTCTCTGCCTAGTGTGCAAGCGGGCAGTTCTTTATCTGCCCTCTTGTGTATTTCTTTCATTCTCCTCTATCTTTGAAGAAGAATGCCCTGTGTCTGGGAATGATTAGATAATTGGTACTGGACATTGTCATGAGCACTTGCCTTCTCATCATAACTTGTCCTGAGGATGGTAATCTCTTCTCTTGCTGTTCTACAAGAATACAGCAATGAATGTGAAAATGTTGCTTTGTTGCTTGACACATACTTACAAATTTAAAAATAACACAACACCAGGTTATAGTCCAGCAGTTTATTTGTAAGTACTAGCTTTCGGAGCACTGCTCCTTCATCAGGTAGCTGTGGAACAGGATCATAAGACACAGAATTTATTGCAAAATATCACAGTGTCATAATATATGTTGCCAGAAATTATGTGTCTTATGAGCCTGCTGCACAGCTACCTGATGAAGAAGCAGTGCTCTGAACACCAGCACTTCCAAATAACCCTGTTGGACTATAACTTTCGAACTTTGTCCATCCCAGTCCAACATCGGCACCTCCATATCATGACATACTTTCAAAATATTGATCATTATCTACCATATGTTTGACTGGACTGTCCATGGACAGTGAGGTTACTGTGCGACATGGATCACTTCCCACTTAGCATAGGTCTTCAAACAAGTTTGCCAGTCTTCCACAGTCTGACACTATAAGACAATGTCCACATTCTTTGTGTTACAAAGATACAATGTTCTGCTTAATACAGTGAAAGTGACTACCATGCCTGTTGTGTTGCTAAATTATCAAACAATGGGGAATTTAGACGCTCAATCCATCACAAGGATATAATCTTTCTATTTTGCTGTTATCTTCGTCCAAGGACTGAATAGAAAATTATTTGAATATAAACATTCCCTCAGTTGCTGGGATTGGCATGTTTGGCATACCTCATGCGCATTCACAAGTCACTGAATATCCTAATTCATCTTAGGCCATTATTCATTTGCTCGCGATCTTGTGCATTCAATTCTCATTGGTCCTTGGTGTAACATGGATATGATAACTTGACACAATGCTCTTGTTTGCTTTTGAACATGGTATGTTATGATATATCATTCTACATGTATCTTTGAATGACCAAAATGAGTGAATCTTCTTTGGGTACTACTTTCATATTGTCATGTCATCCCTAATTAATAATCTTTTACAATTCTTGTAGTTGCTTATCATCAGTTGCTGAGTGCAATAGTTCATTCATGTGTCAATCAGAAAGAACATCTTGATATTTGTGTGGGTTAGGTAATCAACTCAGCATGTCTGATGTAATCATAGCAGTAACTGGCTTATATTTCACTTAAAAGTCATATCCTCATAGATTATTGACTGATTTGATTGCATCATGTGTGGTCTCTTCCGCCACAGTGGATGCAGTTTGAATCTCATGAATTGTGATCATACTGAAATCTGTACCGACAGCCAGTCATGCCACTGCTGGACTAATGGTATCTACCAAATAGATGATTTCAGGAAGTTAAGGTTAATTTCTTAACACTTCCTTGTTAACAGTATTGTGGTGTCCTATTGTGTTGTTGGTTACCTGTATTTTATGCTGAGAACTACCTTGGCCATTGAAACAAGATTTCCTGCACATGCCTGCCCAATGTCCTTTGTGTCATATGCTTTACTGATTCCAAAAAAGTTGGTCAGCTTTTGGGTAGATGCAAAAAACCAATATGTAACAAAAATTTTGTTGGTTTTGCGCATTTTGTTGACCACAGCAATAGTGTTGGCTGCAGCTAAAGCACATAATTGTTAACCTACTACCAAAATTTCATACTTGAATCCATGCTCAAGTAATACATCCCTCTCTTGCATAAAATATCCTATATAAAAGCTCTGATTGGTGTAGATGATAAAGAACTCAAAGTAATGCTTTGGAAAAAGCACACTTATGGCCATTGCAGCAGCACCTTCTGAGATGTTGGTCAATAGACACTTGAAGTTGCTGTCTGTATGACAAACATCTGAAGTTAAGTCTTACCTTAAGCTGTTTTAGCTGAAACTTTATTGCTGGAACAGCACAGCAGGTCAGGCAGCATCTAGGGAACAGAAGATTCGACGTTTCGGGCACATGCCCTTCTTCAGGAATCTTAAGCTGTTTTACACTGACTTTCAAGATCTTTTCTCATTCTTCTCGATCTTCCATGCAAAGACTAGACATATTAATTTTGTGTTGTTGCTCCTTGCCAATGGCAAGCAACACTTTTAGAGTTCTTTCTTCAGGATTGCCTACTCTGAACTGGGGAATAGAATAATATGATGCATGAACAATTGTAATTCAGTAAAGGTATCACAGGTTACTGCCCAATTCATAATGAAGCTTCTAGCCATGATTCAGTCTTAAAGATTGTGTACTGTTCACCTTAAATTGCTCTTCTCTGACTTTGCATCAATATAGGTTAAAACTATTGTTCCACTAATCTCAGTCCCTTTAAAAATATTGCTGTAAGAATTGCAAACTTGTAGAATCATGTTAGTACCTGTAGATGGCATTCATGTCAAATAAGGAGTAATAATGTTTAGCGGGCATGGTAAAATTATTGTGCCAATTTGGAAAAAGAAACTGGTGAAACCAACTGTGGTTAGGACACAGGTAAGCCTTCCTTAATCTAAAAAAGCCACTTTTCAAATTTTTAATCTGCATTTTCTTCTAGGGGATTTTTAAAGAAAATTTGATTAGCAATCTGTTGTGTTTGTCTCCTTTTAAACAGAGAGATGAAGAGTATTCGCAATGTTCTAGTACAGGTCTGTAGCCTTTAGTTTTGATTGTTTTTATAACATGTCCCTTTACTTTCTAAGCAGGGCACATCTATTATCAAAAATAAATGAGTTTTTTTGTTGATCAATGTCTGATATACAGATCTATATAGTTGTTTGATCTCACAGAAGTTGATGCTGCTGATTATCCAGATGGTTTGATCTCCAAACTGTTAGCTGGTTGGTCTTCACCTAGTTTTACAAATATTTACCACTACGATATTGGAGTATTTTCTTATGATGATGTGACTTTGTTTTTTACAGGGTGTGTTACCAGATGTAGCAAAGCTTATGTTATCTCCTGTAACATAAATTTGATGTAGTACATGTGGATTGGAGAGATTTTTAAAAAACAATCAAAGTAAAATATGTTGCCTTAAGTAATATGGTGTATAATCTGATTGGGCTGTGGTGTCAAGTGATTAACATGGACCATTACTAAAATCCAATACAGACTACAGGCATGTGTTGAGACATACAATCCCGTCTGTATTCTGATCATTTCACAACATGAGTTGGAGATCTATTTCCTTTCTTCTAATTCTTTTACAGCAGCTGGAATGTAGACTGATGATTGGATTAATTTTGTGGTTTTTCATAACACTGAAAGGGTCTCTGTTCTCTCTTCAATGGAGATAATTGCACGTAACATCAGCAGAGAACAAGTACTGGTGGGGGATCAGCCTTTTCAAAACCAGAGGCTTTAGTGTTCAGATAATTAGATGAACACAAATGAGAAATAAGAGCTTTGTTTTAATTTTGTTTTCTTGCTAGTGCTTAAACTCTGTGACTAATAGACCACTCTACAAAAAAATCGTAAAGTACATAAGAATTGGCTCCATACTAAATCAGCCTCTTTCAGTCTGAACAAACAAGTGACCAGATTATTCATTGCTGTGAAAATAACTGATTAACCTTGGCATTTATAGTTTGCAATGGCCCAGTGCATAAACATTAAATATAACGGTCGTTAACCAGGACAAGGTTGATGGTTAAAGGCTATGTTCTGATGGTGAGTACGAACCAATGACTTTGTCCCATCTAAACTGTAAGCAGTGAGGGAAGATCTATTTCAACATTCCTATGTTGTGCTTAAGTCATTGAATGTAATATATGGGGCATCTTCAGTTGGAAGCTAGGATTTGCAATGCCTATTTCATAAAGGTACTTTGCTGCAGTGCAGCACAGGCAATGCAAGTCAGTTTGAAAGCTGTATCCTAAACATTACAGAATTGTCGCTTAGTAAATTAATCTTTTTCATTCGTATAATAGGCACAAAGAAGACCCCATTATTTCCAACCTTATTAGCTGCATATGATGTTGTGATTGATATTGTTATGACTTAAAGTGCCTTAGCAAAATGAAAGCATCCTAACATTGTAAACAAATAAAAGTGTTGCAAGATGCTTTAGACACAGGAAGGAAAATACTCACGGAGGAAAGCAAATTGACTACAAACTGGACCTTGCGCCCATCTTACAATGTGACTTAATGTCAAAGAAAGAAGTGCTGCACCCACAGATGCATGGAATAACATCCCATGCAAAACTGAGTGCAAATTTTGGTTTTATATGCCAGCTGTTAAGTAATCTGCACATTCTTAAAACTTCCTAAGACAGATGTCTTTGAGAGATTGTTTTTCTATTAATTTCACGATCTTTGTTTGTGTGACATTGAATGTTTCATTACAGATTGGGGCCATCGCTTCCTGCAGTTCCTTTCCCCTGTTATCAACACAAATATCAAGTAATTTTGATTAGCTTATTACTATCATTCTTTGCTCTCTATTTTAAATATTGTGAGTACAGTATTCACTGTAATATCAGAGAAAACTAGCCCCACTTTTGACTACTTGAATGTGTTTTTGTATAGAGACTAATTGTTTACAACAAATAGTTTTCATTTGAATATTAAATTATTTTCATACCTTTAATAATTTCAACAGAATGTTAGGATTTCCATTTGCCCTTAATCTCCATATTGAGTCAAGTTAATATTCTTACCTCATTTTGATGTTTTCAACGGATCTGAGTGGTATTAGTTTGGGCATTATTACCCTGTCACCAGGCTGCTTTCAAAAGAAGCTCATCTTGCCTTTCAAGAATATTAACTAAATGGATATGCTTAGCATTGGCCATGATATTTTTAAAATGCCTCCGATTTGATGAGCATAATGAGGTAAAATATCAATACATGTCATTATTACAACCAGTAAGCAGACAACAATGAAAATCAGCGCATTCACATTTAAAGGTGAAAATCTGAATGTTCTTGTTACTGTTTCCCATGCCTGCACAGTGTCTTGTTAAAGTTCTCAGAGATACAAATATTTAAAAATCACTTTAATTAATAGAAACTTCTACTTTTATGCTCTAATCCCACTATAAAAACTTTATAAAGGTTAAACATCGCTAAATGGAATGTAACTGGAGTTTTAATGGCTTACTTAGTCTTGATTATTATTGAACAACCTTCCCATCCCTGAACAAATTGATTTTACATTTGTGAAATGCAAAGTTTCTTCATTATGGTAAAATATCACAGGCTGTTAGTATAATGGGGAAAAACAAAGTTTGAGATATTTCAGCTTCTACCTTAGTTCTATGTGTATGCTCTAATATTTATTTTGCTCCCAGTAAATATATCTAAAAAGTGAAGAATAATCATTGCAATAATTAAACCCTCTGATATGTAAGAATTCTAAGCCTGCTTGATGCTATCAATGTTGTTGGATGTTTTAGAACCCTAGTACTGTATATGACAGCAGAATCAAATCCATGTTGGGAAGATGGAATCCACTCTACAGAGATTACGAGATCTTTTTGGGCAGCACCTTTGCTTTGCCACTAGTCACAAAGGCTGGACCAACATCTTCTGTATGATCTTCGTCCCATTGTTCTCACTGTTGCATATTGTACATTGGATAGATTTTTTAAAATTTCTAATAGTTAGGAGGTTTATCTGTTTCTGCAGTGGAGGGAATTTTATTCCAATGACTCATGAACGAATATTTTCCTAACAGTTAACTCATCAAATTCAGTTGCACTAAACCAAATTAGTCATCATTTTAAATGGTGTTTCTTGTGAAGAAAATTAGATGGCTTTGATCAAGAAAAGACATGACCCTAATTTTTCTATGCTGGAGAAACGAGTAATTCAGACTGTACAGGTTATTTAATTTGTACCATGAGCTTTATGATATAAGTATAAAATTAATGAAAAGAGATTTGGATATTTTTCACCTCAAAATGGCAGTGGACAGGTGGACTTGATTTCCTTCTTAAACAGTGTGAATTTAAGGCTTTATGGATGAGCAGTTATTTCTGAGCAGAATTGAGCCATAGAAGGCCACACAGAGACAGTTGAGAAAATACTGTTTGCTTGATTGATTTGACATGTAGAACACAATGGTCCTTGAGATTTTGAGCCATAGAAATGTCAAGTCAAAGAATACAATCAGATAGAGATGAATAATGTAACCTGTAACTGTGTTAGCATTTATTTATAGTTATCATAATATGATGAAATTGAAAGCAATGTTTGAAATGGAGAAAGACAAAACAGCTTGGCAGATTTTAGATTTGGGTAAGGCTGATTTTAATGCAATGAGGTAAAGACTGTCCACATCAAACTGGGTAAATCTGTTAATGGTCAAAATGAAGAAATTCAACCGGAAACACTCGAAAAAGAATTTAGCATTAAATAGCAGCAATTTATATACTTAAGGGGTAAAATGTCTACTAGTCAAAAAGAAAAACTATAGATATCAAGGTAAGAGACACATTAACCTAAAAGAAAAAGCTTGCAAAATGCAAACAAAAAAATAGTCCTGGTGGACGGGAGAGGAACCAAGAAAAAGTAGCATCAGGACAACTTTGCTCCAGACCACGTTACAGTTTTGGTCCAAGTATGAATTTCAGAGGTGAGGATGCCATTGAATGTACTTGACACCAGTTACCAGTAAACAGCCACCTCCAACAAGAGAGAACCTACCTTTGACATTCAATCACTTTACCATTGCTGAATCCCTCACCATCAACACCCTGAAGATTACCATTAGCCCAAAACTTTCTGGGACCAGCAAATAAATACTGTGGCTGCGAAAGCAGACCAAAAGCTGGGAGTTTAGTGGTGAGTGATTCATCCCCTGATTCCCCAAAGCTTGTCTATTGTATGCAAAGCACCAGTCAGAGTATGAGGGAATATCTCTCACTTAGTTGGATGAGTGCAACTCCAACAATACTAAACAAGTTTGACAACATCCTGTAGTGACCGTATCCTTTATTTTCTGTACTTTTGATTATGGACTCAAATGAAGAAAGAATGTTTTTAAAACTAAGGATTGTGGAAGGAATTGTCGTATTTTTAAAAACAAGTTACTAAAACTCATTGTGTTCAATATTTCCACTGTAGCCTTGTTCAAGCTGTGGGGGGAAGCTGTATGTAGAGCGCCCAGTACCTGAAGGTTTATACTGAGTGACATTTGGCTAATAACAAGTAGCTGATTGATGACTTGTCACAATTGCACAAATTGATGTCAAAGGTCATCAATCTAATTGTTTCCTGGGCAACTGAACAGTTTGAGTGTGTGATCAATACAATGAGAAGCCTTTTCAGACTTCTGGAAGGGCAGGTTGTATGTCTTTCCTCTTCTTCTTTTTCTTTATTCTTCGGGTATTTTTACTGCAATAAGTTATTTTCTCCCACCAGTTACTATAAGCCATTGCTCTTAACTTGTAACTAAGAGACTTTACAGTTTGTGTGCCAATTGCCTGGATCCTCCCCACAAAGAAACCTGGAGAAAATAAATTGAAGAACAGCAAGTCCTGGAAAGCTGAATGGATTGCTTTTAGTAAACATGTGGACTTAACCTATTGAACTGTGTTTCCCAGAGGTTTTGCCCTGCACTAATAACGCCACTTTTTTTTTATTTGTCATTTGTCAATATGACTGTATGCATATTTAGGGGTTGTAAAAGGGAGTTTGCGTTCCTTTATGTTGATAGTTCATAGCTGTTTTATTTGTGACTGGAATTTACCAATTTGTAATAAATGGTAATTTTTGTTCAATGCAGGAGTCTGGTCAATGTTTTCTCCTAACTTGATTGAATCATTAACTTTTATGTGGCAACTTGGGAGTAGTATGGTTTGAAAATCAGCACACCTTTGCAAGTTCTTTGCAACAATCCTTTAATAGTATTAACTTCTGTATAATGAACATTGATGTGGATTAATGTAATAATAGTGCAGAATTTGATGAAGCAAGGTGGTTAGACATTATCTCTGTACCCTTCAATTCACACTGTTTTCACACTATTACTGGCAAGAAGCATCAACTGAGTGAGTGAAAAAAATAACCTTGCTCTTTGGAGCCAAGGTTTTATCATTTTAATTGTACTTACTGACTGAGAAAGGAATAACTGGGAAGGAAAGAAGGAAAAATCAAAAATAACAGAATAAAGAGTGGAAAAATATTAGAGAGAAAAGAATTAAGGAAAACAAATGAAGAAAAAAATTGATGTTTTCAAAGTATCTAATAACTGTTTATGAAGTAAAGGAGTGAGATGTCACAGTTTTAATTGTTCTATTTCTGGGCAAAAATGGTTGACTGGTCCTGCAGTAACGATTATTGCACGATTATAAAGATATATACAGTATGCTAATATTAACAAACACAATCTCTGCAGTGAGTCTAATGTGAATTCTTACATACAATGGGAAGCTGAGGGGAAGATGCTGGTTTTGTGAAGAAAACCTCAGAGCACTGTAGAATAACTGGCAAGCTTGAAAGAATCACAAGTAACATTATGCCTTTTAACTTCCAGAATTTTCTGGAACAATCATACGATCACACAAACATATGAAACAAGAGCAGAAGTAGACGATTTGGCCCCTTGCGCCTTCTCCACCACTCAGTAAGATAAATGCTGATCAGTCTGCATTTTGAAGTCCACATGCCCTCCGACCCCTGACAACCCTTCATTCCCCCGCCTAACAAGAATCTATCCACCTCTGTCTTTAGAATATTCAAGACATTACCTCCACTGCCTTCTGAGGCAACGAGTTCAAAAATCATGCAATCCTCTGAGAGGAAGAAAAATGCCATCATCTTTGTCTTGAAAGACATACCCAATGAGTCTGGACTGACCCACAACAGGAAACCTACTTTCTACAAATGAGGGCAGGATTAACTCACCTGTAATGGTCCTAACAGTGGGGTGACCTGCTGGCCCCCAAATACAACAATTTACACCTAGTTTGCCCTCAGTTATATGTATTATTAAACTCAAAATGAGAGTCACTAGCTTTACCATATTGCTTATACTGACAATGTAGGTCAATTTTGAAAGAAGCCCAATACTGGGCATGCAAAACATCCATCTGCTGCAGACACTAGGCTCATTTCAATATGGAAACTAATTATCACTTGAGGGAGTGAATAGGCATAGCATTCACTTTGCACACTTCAATCATTTCCTTGGGCATTCAAGCCTTACAGACGAGACCAAAGTAAGTTTTATATTACTTATGTACAGCTTGGAAGAAAACTTTTGCTTCTCATAGTACAGCAAAAATAATGTGGGCCACTGTCACTCTTGCCCACAACAAGTGATCATACCAATTCCAGCGAGCTCCATCCCAGTCAGATACTGACCAGCCTTACATAAGTACATAAGAAATAGGTGCAGGAGTAGAGCATCTGGCCTATCGAGCCTGCTCCACCATTCAACAAGATCATGGCTGATCTTTTTGTGGACTCAGCTCCTCATACCCAGCTGCTCACCATAATCCTTAATTCCTTTATTGTTTAAAAATCAATCTATCTTTGCCTTAAAAACATTTAATTGCGTAGCCTCAAGTGCTTCACTGAGCAAGGAATTCCACAGATTCTCAATCCTTTGGGTGAAGAAGTTCCTTGCCAACTCAGTCCGAAATCTGTTCCCTTTTGTTTTGAGGCTATGTCCCCCTAGTTCCAAAATTGGACACAGTATTCTAAATGGGGCCTAACTAGCACTTGAAAAAGTCTCAGAAGCACGTCGCTACTTTTATATTCCAACCCTTTTGAGATAAGTGACAACATTACATTTGCTTTCTTAATCATGGACTCAACCTGCAAATCAACCTTTAGAGAATCCTGGACTAGCACTCCCAGATCCCTTTTTACTTTGGCTTTAAGAATTTTCTCACTGTTTAAAAAATAGTCCATGCCTGCATTCTTTTTTCCAATGTGCAAGACCTCACATTTGCTCACATTGAATTTCATCAGCCGTTTCCTGGACCACTCTCCTAAACTGTCTAAATCTTTCTGCAGCCTCCCCACCTCTTCAGTACTACCTGCCTGTCTGTTTAATTTCGTATCATCGGTGAATTTCGCCAGAATGCCCTCAGTCCCTTCATCCAGATCATTAATATATAAAGTAGACAGCTGTGGCCCCAACACTGAACCCTGTGAGACACCACTTGTCACCAGCTGCCATTCTGAAAAAGAACCTTTTATCCCAACTCTCTGTCTTCTGTCACACAGTTAATCCCCAATTTGTGCCAGTAGCTTACTTGGAACACCATGGACTCTCACCTTACTCATCAGCCTCCCGTGAGGCACCTTATCAAAGGCCCTTTAAAAGCCTAGATAGATGACATCCACTGGGTTTCCCTGGCCTAATCTATTGTTACCTCTTCAAAGAAATCTAAAAGGTTCGTCAGGCACGGCCTCCCCTTATTAAATCCCTGCTGACTTGTTCTAATCTGACATTGCACTTCCAAGAATTTAGAAATCTCATCCTTAATGATGGATTCTAGAATTTTACCTACAACCGAAGTTAGACTATTCAGCCTATAATTTTCCATCTTTAGACTTGATCCTTTCTTGAACAAGGGGGTTACAACAGCGATTTTCCAACCATATGTGACTTTCCCTGACTCCAGTGACTTTTGAAAGATCCCAGTCAGCGCCTCCGCATTTTCCTCAGCCACCTGCCTCAGAGTTCTAGGATGTAGCCCATCGGGGCCAGGAGGTTTATTGATTTTAGACCTTTTTGCATTTATAGCACTTTCTCTTTTGTAATGGCTACCATATTCAACTCTGCCCCTGACTCTCCTTAATTATTGGGATATTACTCATGTCTTCCACTGTGAAGACCGACAAAAGTATTTATTAAGTTCTTCAGCTATTTCCTTAACTCCCAGCACTAGCCTTCCAGCATCAATTTGGAGCGGCCAATTTCTACTTTTGCCTCTCATTTGTTTCTTATGTGTTGAAAGAAATGTTTACTATCATTTCTAATATTACTGGCTAGCTTAGCTTCATATTTGAACCTCTACTTCCTTATTTCTCTTTGTTATCCTCTGTTTATTTTTATAGTCTTCCCAATCTTCTGATTTCTCAGTGCTCTTGGCCACTTTATAGGCTCTCACTTTTTCTCTGATACATTTCCTGACTTCCTTTGTCAGCCATGGCTGTCTAACCCCTCCCTGGATAATCCTTCTTTTCTTTGAGATGAACATCAGTACTGTATCCTCAATTACACCCAGAAACTCCTGCCATTGTTGCTCTACTGTCTTCCCCATTAGGCTCTGCTTCCAGTCGATTTTTGTTAGTTCCTCTCTCATGCCCCTGTAATTACCTTTATTTAACTGTAACACCATTACATCCAATTTTGCCTTCTCTCTTTCAGACTGCAGACTGAACTCTACCATATTATGATCGCTGCCTCCTAAGTGTTCCCTTAGTTTAAGATCTTTTATAAAGTCTGGCTCATTACATAGAACTAGGTTTTGGGTCCACTATTGTTTGTTATTTTTATAAATGGCATGGATGAGGGCATAAAAGGATAGGTTAGTAAATTTGCTGATGACACTAAGGTTGGTAGAGTTGTGGATAGTGATGAAGGATGTTGTAGGTTACAGAGAGACATAGATAAGCTGCAGAGCTGGTTGAGAGGTGGCAAATGGAGTTTAATGCGGAAAATGTGAGGTGATTCACTTTGGAAGGATTGCAGAATACTGGGCTAATGTTAAGATTCTTGGTACTGTAGATGTGCAGAGAGATCTCAGTGTCCAGGTACTTAGATTATTTTTCTTAGAATCTCTACAGTGTGGAAACAGGCTTTTCAGCCTAAGTCCATTCCGACCCTCCGAAGAGTATCCCACCCAAACTCATTCCCCTATCTTATTACTCTACATTTCCCCTTGACTAATGCATGTAACCTATACATCCCTAAATACCATAGGCAATTTAGCATGGCCAATTCACCTATCCTGCACATCTTTGGACTATGGGAGAAAATTGGAGTACCCGGAGGAAACCCACACAGACACAGGGAGAATATGCAAACTCCACACAGACAGAAACCTGAGGCTGGGATCACTGTGCCGTCCCATAGACCATACATAGATCCTTGAAAATTGCCACTCAGGTTGATAGGATTGTTAAGAAGGCATATGGTGTGTTAGCGTTTATTGGTTTCAGAACCATGAGGTCGTGCTGCAGCTGTACAAAACTCTGGTGCGGCCATATTTGGTGTATTGCATACAGTTCTGGTCACCACATTATAGGAAAGATATGGTAGCTTTGGAAAGGGTTCAGAAGAGATCTACTAGGATGTTGCCTGGTATGGAGGGAAGGTCTTAGAAGGAAAGGCTGAGGGACTTGTGGCTGTTTTCGTTAGAGAGAAGAAGGTTGAGAGGTGACTTAATTGAGACATATAAGTTAATCAGAGGGTTAGATAGGTTGGACAGTGAGAGCCTTTTTCCTCGGGTGTTGATGGCTAGCATGAGGGGAGATAGCCTTAAACTGAGGGGTAATTGATTTAGGACAGATGTCAGACGTAGTTTCTTTACTCAGAGAGTAGTAGGATGTGGAATGCACTGCCTGCAACATTAGTAGACCCACCAACTTTAAGGGCATTTAAATGGTCATTGGTAGGCATATGGACGAGAATGGAATAATTAGTTTAAGTGGGCTTCAGATTGGTTCCACAGGTCAACGCAACATCGAGGGCTGAAGGGCCTGTACTGCGCTGTAATATTCTATGTTCTATTCCATTTTCCTTCTTAAATACCTGCTACACCAAAACCCAGGTCCTTCTGCACAGTGGCATGTTGTAATTTTTCACCATTCAAATAATAGTCCACGTTACTGTTATTCCTATCAAAGTGAATGACCTCACACTTACAGCAAGCATGTCTGTTTGACATGCCAACCCAGTGTAAGCAAGACCTTTGCTTCAGAATTATATAGTGAACAGCTGGCACAGGTAAGTGGCTACCATTCTCTGCCAGCTAGTTATGCAAATGTCAAAATGGATACTGCCATTCCAGAATCATGCATAAACATTTTGGTTCATAGCTGCAGGGTTGCATTCCCAGCTTGATTAAATGCCTTCAAGAGAGAAAGAAATAACTGGATGGAAACATGGAAAACACAAGATCAGAACTCATGCAGTGAAGTCTCATCTTGTGAATGTTTCAAATTGGCTTTAATCTATTTTTTTTCACGATTAATAAAGGTGCAAATTTCAATATTTGTTTTAACAGAACAGTACTTGTTATTAGGGAATGATAATATTTTCTGAATAAATCTGTTTAATATCACATTCAAGAGATTCTGTTGCTCGTTAGGATTAGAAATATTAAAAAAAACACTCAAGTTTCATTAAAATGTCAAGTGGGCCGCATTTCTAACACATGGCAAATAGCACTGCGGTTGAGGAAATAATGAAATTACACTTATTTAATAACTTCAAAATGACTGCACATATGAAGTGATTCTGTACGCTAAGTCATTTGTTATTCTTGGACAAGTTTCATAACGTCTGTTCTAGAATGTGCAAAATAACCTTATGGATTTGCAGTTTCATTTGATTAAACTGGCTCATCACACCTTATTAATCAGAAATGAATTTTGTTTATTGAGCCATGAAACAGCTGGTATAAGACATTAGAATGTCTTAGAAAATATTATATAATGAACTGAATAACATAAATGATAGCCTAGCAATCCAGTGTGAAAGAGGGAAATACCTGAGGTAATTTTGTTTGTCACAGCATTGATTAGTTCTTCTTGCATACAATTTTCAAAACTATAAGAACTCATTCTCTAAGTCATACGACCTTAGGGTGAATTATCATTAAAATGATGGTACAAATCCTCTGATCTCAGGATTGTTGGAAACTGGACAAATTACTGAAGATGCACCCTTATGAGGAAATTGCCTTGGAAGTTCTGTAGAAGAGTCATATCAGGCTTGAAATGTTCATTTTGTTTCACTCTCCACAGATGTTGTTGGATCTGTTGAGTTTGTACAGCATTTTCTGCACTTATTGCAGATCTCCAGCATCTGCCGTACTTTGTTTTTATTAAATTTAAACTTTCCTGTGCTCGGTGTCTTAAGTGAATGTCTTCAAGTCTGAGCTAGAGGCTTCAGACTGTCCCACTACACTTACCAGGAAATGTTAGAAAAGTTAAAATGTACTATAGAACATATTACATGCTGGCTGGCACAACAGTCACTACCTCCACCCATGACTGTACCATCTGTCCTGCTCTATTTCTCAACCACCTGACTACCCATTCCTGACTCTGGTCTGGACTGGCCTCCATTTTGATGAAGCCTCACAACTAACTATAGGCCCAACCAGACCTGACTGCCCTCATGTGACTACCTTTATGACCCAATCCAACTTATACAACATAAATACCCTTCCCAAATCAACTAACCCAAGATCACTTAGGCCCTAAACTGACTAATCTGCCAACTAACAGGAAAACCCTTCAACTTGACTGTACTCGATTGCCACTTGACCTGGCTATTCACTCACTCATAACATCCCCTTCTCTACTCCCACCCCAGTAACCTACATACCCACCCTACGAACTTCACCCATTCATTCTCCTATGCATTAATGTCCAAAGACTGCACCTGTAAAGACAGCAGCCAGTGCCATAAAAAGAAGACATGTCCTGATTTGCCCTAACTCTTATCCGCTCAGAGTTCCCTGATGGAAATGCAAAAAGTGAAAGCCCCCTGGAAGAAACATGCAGCTGTGACAAGTTGGAGAAATTGCACAACAGCAATCCACTTCTCATTGCTGCTGAATGAATTTCTGGGTGATATGGTAATTGTAAAATATTTTCCAATAAGACTTTCTCAGTGGTATTTGTCCTTCTTAAGTGAAAATCTAAATCAGTCCATTTCCCTGAAGAAGTGGGAGATCTTCTACTTAGCTTATGCATTGTGATGTGTTGCTAGATCCAGTTTTGTTAGTTACTGGAGTTATCACATTGCTGAGAAAAGCATAAATAAAATCTAATAAATTTGAAAAACTACATTTGCATAGGACAATGTTCAGATGTAACAACCCTTTATCTTTCAACATCCCAAATAACAGCTTGATATTTATGGAATCGTAGAATTTCCGTGAGGCAAAACACAAGTCTCAAATTTAACAAAAAAAGTATATTATGGTAACATTATACTCTAGTTTGATTCCATTACACACTGGAATTCCTGCAGTTTTCCTGGTAGGAATTGGAGAGGGAAAACAGACTGAGATGGCAGTACATTCTCCCATCCAAATAGCATTCTTTCTGACTCTATCTCATTCAACTTCAGACAAGATAGCAGAGACGTTTCCAGCGACAAGCCTCAGCAGGATGTTCAACCAAGAGGGGATTTACCAGCTAGGCCCAATCTTCTCATCATTAAACAGCTATACACTTACACTTTTTAACAAAGTTAAAAGTCAACACCAGGTTATAGTCCAACAATAAAGTAAAGTACAATGTAACCCTGAAAGTACAAATTCACCCCACAAAATATATGTGTGCATGTGGGTCTTTGTCTGTCTGTGTGTGTGTGTGTCTGGGTTGGGGGTTATGAGTGTGAGAAAGTGTATGTGTGTGTATGTAGTGAGTGCAGAGTGTCTTAAGTCTGTGAGGGGGTGCATGTGTGAGTGTGGGAGTGTGTGTGTCTCTCACACACACACAGGCACTCCTATACACACATACACAGGACACACATATACACAAACACGCACACAGACACCCTTATAGACACACACACTCCCACACTCAATATGCACCCCCTCATAGACCTAAGACACTCTGCACTCACTACACACACATACACACCCACACATGAGCTTTCTCACACTCACAACCCCCATCCTAGACAGACAGATACACACACACAGACTGACAAAGACCCACATGCACATATATATTTTGTGGGGTGAATTTGTACTTGCAGGGATACATTGTACTTTGCTCAAAAACTGCATGCATTCATGTAAAACTCCGTTATCTCACTTTTTAGATTAGAATCAATCTAAACATCATGGCATAGACAAAGAACACAGGGGGCCAACACCTTCAACATATTGTCTAGCTATCACCATTGTTAACAGCTAACCTGAGAATGCAACTTTTTTAAAAAAGGTTTTATGATTTACACATGAAAAAAGTGAAACTATCATGGTATTCTAACAGATGAAAGGCTTAACAGACAATCAATTTTTCAATGTATAATTTCAGTTACATCACACTGTAAATTTTTGCTATAAATTCTGTGTGTTAGGATTGAGCCCTCCACTACCACCTGATGAAGGAGCGTCGCTCCGAAAGCTAGTGTGCTTCCAATTAAACCTGTTGGACTATAACCTGGTGTTGTGTGATTTTTAACTTTGTACACCCCAGTCCAACACCAGCATCTCCAAATCATGCCTTTTTAACAAGATTTCGAACCAAATATAACATATGGAGTGCTACTCAGTTGAGGTCTGCTGAAAGCTAGATATCAAATGAAGGGCCTGGTTTATCACAGAGAGTAGCATTCAATCAAGGGATAGCTGCAGAAAAGTAAGAGGAATGATTGTTGTGATAGTTTGGAGTAGTAATTAGGGAAGCAAAGGGCAGGGCGATGAATGATGGCAGGGAGGTGAGGGAAGGTCAGTTCTTCATTTCCTTGATCTGGAGTTGATGTTGAAGGTTTGAGGGCCATGAGTGAAGTCCTCTGACCTACAGGTTGGAGAGGCTCAGCGGCCAACCAGACCATCAAGTGCGGCTGGAGATATCAAACAAATATGACCAGCGGGAGTTCGGTCCCTTACAACTGGGTGTCATGCAGCCAAGTGCAAAAAAGGGTGAGGACCATAACAAATTTGATTCCAACACTCTCCCCTCTTTAATCCATCAGATTCTCCTGCAAAGCACTCCTGAGAACACAATGCTTCATCGTTCCATTCAGTCAGTTCTTTCCCATGAGGAAACTTCTCAGTAAAGTGATGGAAGGTGTCATCAACAGTGCTATCAAGCAGCAAGTGCCTAGTAATGACTTGCTCTGTGACCCAGTTTGGGTTCTGACAGGGTCATACAGCTCCTGAACTCATTACAGCCTTAGTTTAAAACTAGATAAAAGAGCTGAATTCCAAAGATAAGATAAAAGTGACAGTCCTTGACATCAAGGCTGCATTTGACTGGGTGTAGCATCAATAGATATCAAAGGGCAAAATCTGGGCTGGTTGTAGTCGAGCCAGGCATAAAGGAAAATGGTTGTGGTTGTTGGAGGTCAATCATCGCAGCTCCAGGACGTGACTGTAAGAGTTCCTCAGGGCAGTGTCCTTGGGCCAATCATCTTAAGCTGCTTCATCAATGACTTTCACTCCATCAAACGATCAGAAGTGGGATGTTCTCAGATGATTGCACAATGTTCAGCACTATTCATGACTCCACAGATACTGAAGCAGTTTCTGTTCAAATGCAACAAGATCTGGACAACATCCAGCCTTGGATTCATAAGTGGCAAGTAACAGCCGTGCCACACAAATGTCAGGCAATGACCATCATCAATAAGAAACTACTGCTCCTTGACATTCAATGGTGTTCCCATCATTGAAGCCCCCCACTATCAGCATCCTGGGGGTTATCATTGACCAGAAACTCAATTGGACTTGCCACACAAATACACTGGTTACAAGAGTAGATCAGAGGCTAGGAATACAGTGACAAGTAGCTCACCTCATGACTCCCCACCATCTGTCTACCATCTACAAATCAGGAGTGTGATGGAGTGCTTGAATGGGTGCAGCCCCAACAACACTCAAGAGGCTTGACACCATCCAGGACAAAGCAGTCCATCTGAATGGCACCACATCCACAAGCATCCTCTTCTTCCACAACCGACACTCAGTAGCCGCAGTGTGTACTATCTACAAGATGCACTACAGAAATTCAGCAAAGATCCTCAGACAGCATCTTCCAAACCCACGACCACTTCCATCTAGAAGGACAAGAGCAACAAATATACGGGAACACCAGCACTTGCAAGTTCCCCTCTCAGCCACTCACTGTCCTCACTGGAAACATATCATCATTCCTTGACTGTTACTGGGTCAAATTCCTGGTATTTCCTTCCTAAGGGCATTGGACGTCAATCTACAGTACACAGACTGCAGCCTTTGAAGAAGGCAGCTCATCAACACGTTCTTAAGGGCATCTATTGATGGGCACGAAATACTGGCCAGCCAGCGACACCCATGTTCAATAAAAATAATAAGAAATATTGAAGTGATACCCAACGTGTTTGGAGACCAGTCGTTGCTGCACATTCTCCAATCCTAGAAGCCCCTAGTCCTCCTTATTTGTGAGTTAGTTTCACATCCAACAGCCCCTGGAAGATCAGCAGCAATTCAATGCTGCCTCATCAGCCATTGCAAGCTCTACAAATGGCCGATTATATCCTCTCCTGCACTGATGCATCTTGTAATTCCTGATATCATATTTCAAGCTCTGGACTCAGGGACCCCCTCCCTCTGCTGTTCTAACTGGCTAACAATGATCTACTCCACACTATTTCTCACTCGGCTGAATCACCTATGTTTCCATGTGACATTATATCTCAATATGGCTCTTGGTGACTCTGACTGTCCCACTCTTTCCGGCTGCTCACTGGCCAGGTTCTCCTACCGAAGGGCGGATTTTATCCCTCTCTTTCCAACTGCTCCCATATGCCACTGATTGGTCCCCACAAATGTCCAGGTACTTGATTAATGTGCATTTTGCTTTATTCATTCATGGGATGTGGGCATCGCTGGCTGTGCCACCATTTATTGCCTGTCCTTAGTTACCTTTCCATATGCCATAGGTTGATCTACAATGATGTTCAGGAAGGAATTCCAGGATTTTGACACAACAACACTGAGGGAACAGTGATATATTTCTGAGCAGGATGGTGTATGGCTTGCAGGGGAACTGGGAAGTGGTGATGTTCCCATGTAGGCAACACAATGGTTTCCTCAATTGGAAGTTACAGACATGTAGCTCCTTTGTATTTTCAGGGGCAGGTTGAATTCAGATACTAAGTCCCAGGTCCAAAGATAGAAGTCTTTGTCTCCAAGGAGTCACTGATTTTATAGATGTGTGAAAATCTGTGGGAGATGTGACCATGACAGATTGAAGGAATTATGGAAATTTCCAAGCTGAACATCTCCTCGAGTGCGGAATTGACCCCAGCTGCTCTGGCAATGACTGTCAAACGCTGGTACTATGTGCCAGCGTGGAACTCTCCGAAGCAGCTCTGGTTCCAGAATGCCGATGTCACCCATGACCTGCCATGAAAGCCTGAGGCTACTGTTGCTCTGTTACATCTTCTTTCAGCTGCAGCTCTGTGATGATCTCCTCTCTGGTGTGGAGTCGTGTGAGGCTACAAGGAAAGCTGCCACTGCTGGTGCGATTCCTGCTGCTTTTCCTAAGGCTGCTCACCTTGTTCCTCATCATGGGTGGATGTTACGACTGATAAATTATTCCCATGCTGCAGTGAAAGCTGACAGCAAGGAAGAATATATATCACAGTGAGTAAAATCCAAAATAGCTTAAATGACTTCCAGAAAGTATCTTTGAGCAGAATCTTTGCCTAAAGGCAGGATAGCATCTATGAGGTTTCACTGTTTAAAGGCTTTCTAAACTGTCAGTTTCATTAATCAATGACTCCCTGTTGTGCCCTTTCCTTCTGGCCTGGCGAATTTATACAGCTCAGAAAACCTGCACATTGGCTGGTAAAGTCTGAATCCTGAATTAAAACTACTGAATTGTGGTTGTTCAAAAATTTACATCACCGACCATCAACTCCACAGGGATTTCCCACCCTGTCTTTGAAGTACCAGGAGTGGGCAGAATCATGTCATTTTCTGAGATGTTATCACTTTTCAGGTATTTAGCTTCACCATACGTGCCCTCCCACCCTCACCCAACCTAAGTGCTTAAGACTCTGCACAAAGTATCCAACAAGTGGGCACTACAAGGTAGTATGACTTCTAACAAAGGTGGGGAAAGGCAGGAAGAAAATACACTGTACTCAAAAGGGGCCAAGCAGCAGAGAGCGGCGGGAGCTGGGCGGAAGTGAAGGCAGAGCGCAAAGCCGGTCGGGAAGGTAAGTGATTGTTATTTGAGTGGGTGTGTTCTACCACGCACAGAGCCGTGGGAAAAGGGGACTCCATAGTGAGAGGAACTGACCGGCGTTTTTGTGGCAGCAGACGGGACTTAAGGATGGTGTGTTGCCTTCCTGGTGCCAGGGTTAAAGACATCACAAAGAGAGTGCAGGAAATCCTCAGGGACGAAGAAGAAGAGCAAGAGGTGGTGGTACATGTCGGCACAAATGATGTCGGGAAGAAGAGGAGGAACATACTACAGCGGGACTTCGGAGAACTAGGAAGAAGGCTGAAAAGCGGGACGTCCAGGGTGGTTATCTCCGGTTTGTTTCCAGTTCCTCGGGCTGGTGAGGCCAGAAACAGGGAGATAATGGACTTGAACGTGTGCCTGAGGAACTGGTGCAGGAAGCAAGGATTTAAATTCTTGGATCACTGGAGTATGTTTTGTGGTAAGCATAAATTATACAAGAGAGACGGTTTGCACCTTATTAGGTTAGGGACCAGCATTCTGGCAGGCAGGTTTGCTACTGCAACACAGCTACGTTTAAACTAAGTAGCGGGGGGGGGGGAGGGGATAAACTGGATGTTTAAGAAGGAAATTGGAGGGCAAGTTAGAACAAGGGAAGTCAAGAAAAACAACTGTATCAATGAGGCAGAAAACTCAAAAAAGTTTATGCTGTAAGGTTGAGTGAAATAGGAGTTGATGGGAAGGGTGAGGGCAGTAACAAATTAAAAATACTATGCATGAAGCATTAGAAATAAGATGGATGAGCTTGAGGCTCTTTTGGAAATTGGCAGATACGATATTGTGGGGATAACTGAGACATGGCTTCAAGTGGACAGGGCCTGGGAAATAAATATTCAAGGCTACACGTGCTATCGTAAGGACAGACTTACGGTTAGAGGGGGTGGGGTGGCCATGATGGTAAGGGATGATATTCATTTCCTTGCGCGGGGGGACCTAGAATCAGGGGATGTAGAGTCAGTGTGGATAGAGCTGAGAAATATTAAGGGTAAAAAGACCCTCTTGGGAGTTATCTACAGGCCCCCAAACAGTAGACTGGATGTCGGATGTAAGTTGAATCAGGAGCTGAAATTGGCCTGTCGCAAAGATGTTACTACAGTTGTTATGGGGAATTTCAACATGCAGGTAGACTGGGAGAATCAGGATGGTATTGGGCCTCAAGAAAGAGACGTTGTGGAGTGCCTCCAAGATGGATTCTTAGAACAGCTGGTGCTGGAGCCAACCAGGGAGAAGGCAATTCTGGATCTGGTATTGTGTAACGAACCAGAATTGATCAGAGACTTCGAAGTGAAGGATCCATTGGGAAGTAGTGACCATAATACAATAAGCTTCAATCTGCAATTTGAGAGGGAGAGGGTACAATCGGAAGTGACAATATTTCTGTTGAATAAAGGGAACTATGGAGCTATGGGGGAGGAGCTGGCCAAAGTTCAATGGTGCAATACCTTAGCAGGGATGACAGTGGAGGAACAATGGCGGATATTTCTGTGTATAATGCAGACGTTGGCAGGATCAGTTCATTCTAAAAAGGAAGAAAGATCCTAGGAAGAGGCATGGGTGGCCGTGGCTGACGAGGGAAGTTAAGAAACATATAAAGTTAAAAGAGAAAAAGTATAACATAGCAAAGATAAGTGGGAAAACGGAGGACTGGGAAGCTTTTAAAGAACAACAGAGGATTACTAAGAAGGAAATACGCAGAGAAAAAATGAGGTATGAAGATAAACTGTCCAAAAATATAAAGGAGGATAGTAAAAGCTTTTTTAGATATGTGAAAGGCAAAAAAATGGTTAAGATTAAAATTGGGCCCTTGAAGACAGAAACAAGGGAATATATTACGGGGAACAAAGAAATGGCAGAAGAATTGAATTGGTACTTCAGATCTGTGTTCACTGGGGAAGACACAAGCAATCTTCCTGAGGTAACAGTGGCTGAAGGACCTGAATTTAAGGGAATTTATATTTGCCAGGATTTGGTGTTGGAGAGACTGTTAGATCTGAAGGTTGATAAGTCCCCGGGGCCTGATGGTCTACATCCCAGGGTACTGAAGGAGGTGGCTCGAGAAATTGTGGATGCGTTGGTGATTATTTTCCAGAGTTCGATAGATTAGGGATCAGTTCCTGCGGATTGGAGGGTGGCTAATGTTGTACCACTTTTTAAGAAAGGTGGGAGAAAGAAAACAGGAAATTATAGACCAGTTAGTCTGACCTCAGTGGTGGGAAAGATGCTGGAGTCTACTATAAAGGATGAAATTATGACACATCTGGATAGTAGTAACAGAATAGGTCAGAGTCAGCATGGATTTATGAAGGGGAAATCATGCTTGACTAATCTTCTGGAATTTTTTGAGGATGTAACTCTAAAGATGGACGAGGGAGATCCTGTAGATGTAGTGTACCTGGACTTTCAGAAAGCTTTTGATAAAGTCCCACATAGGAGGTTAGTCAGCAAAATTAGGGCGCATGATATTGGGGGCAAAGTACTAACTTGGATTGAAAGTTGGTTGGCTGACAGGAAACAAAGAGTAGTGATAAACGGCGCCATTTCGGAATGGCAGGCAGTGACCAGTGGGGTACCGCAGGGATCAGTACTGGGACCGCAGCTTTTTATAACATATGTTAATGATATAGAAGATGGTATTAGCAATAACATTAGCAAATTTGCTGATAATACTAAGCTGGGTGGCAGGGTGAAATGTGAGGAGGATGTTAGGAGATTACAGGGTGACCTGGACAGGTTAGGTGAGTGGGCAATTGCATGGCAGATGCAGTTTAATGTGGATAAATGTATGGCTATCCACTTTGGTGGCAAGAACAGGAAGGCAGATTACTACCTAAATGGAATCAATTTAGGTAAAGGGGCAGTACAGAGAGATCTGGGTGTTCTTGTACACCAGTCAATGAAGGTAAGCATGCAGGTACAGCAGGTAGTGAAGAAAGCTAATAGCACGCTGGCCTTCATAACAAGAGGGATTGAGTGTAGAAGCAAAGAGGTTCTTCTGCAGCTGTACAGGGCCCTGGTGAGACCACACTGTGTGCAGTTCTGGTCTCCAAATTTGAGGAAAGACATTCTGGCTATTGAGGGAATGCAGTGTAGGTTCACGAGGTCAATTCCTGGAATGGCGGGACTACCTTACACTGAAATACTGGAATGACTGGGCTTGTATACCCTTGACTTTAGAAGACTGAGAGGGGAATTGATTGAGACATATAAGATTATTAAAGGTTTGGACACTCTGGAGGCAGGAAACATGTTTCCGCTGATGGGTGAGTGCCGAACCAGAGGGCACAGCTTAAAAATACAGGGTAGACCATTCAGGACAGAGAGGAGGAGAAACCTTTCACCCAGAGAGTGGTGGCTGTGTGGAATGCTCTGCCCCAGAGGGCAGTGGAGGCCCAGTCTCTGGATTCATTTAAGAAGGAGTTGGATAGGGCTCTCAAGGATAGTGGAATCAAGGGTTATGGAGATAAGGCAGGAACAGGATACTGATTAAGAATGATCAGCCATGATCATATTGAATGGTGGTGCAGGCTCGAAGGGCAGAATGGCCTACTCCTGCACCTATTGCCTATTGTCTATTGTCTAAAAGAAAGGCAATAGAAAAGGGCTTAGATCCAGAATTCAATTAAACTGTGGCTGTGAATAGCCACAGAGTAAATTCAGGCTTAATGTAGGCAAAGTGCATGGAAATGTTCATAAAGCCAGGAATAGGAGCAAGCGAAAAAACAATTGCACTGCTAATTCATTTATTTTTAAAAAGTTAATCAAATTAAATGTTGTGATAAAGCTTCCACTTTCTAGATAAAACTAAAATTTCACAAGCAGAAAAGCCAGAACTATTTAACCTCTGTGCAGCCATGCAGAAAGACTACATTTTCAAAACTGTCTTTAGGATGCAATTCACTGTCTAATTTCCATTCTCCCCAGGCATGTGGCCTTCCCTCAGAGAGGGATTCAATGATAGTTGAAATAATTATTATACTCCTATCTCACATGAGAATGAAAGGAAAAATGGTTCCCTTGGCTTCTTTCTAATTAATATTTTACTCAGCACATTGAGATGATCTGCAGCCACCTCTAAGTCTTTGAGTCTTCATTAAAATGCAACATGGATAAGGTGTGCCATACCAATTGAGAAATGGGCTCCAATATTTACAGAGAAGCATCCCTCCTTTTGTCCTGAGCCACTAGTGGCAGCATTGTGGCATTCTAGGTCCTGTGCATAGAGAAGCTCCGAGAGCTTGATTCTGAACATTCTTCAACATTGATTCTGAACCTCAGGATTCCTTAATGCGTTGGGTCAAATATAGACAAGGAAACCTTCTGCCCTCTTTCAGCTGGTGCATTAGCAACCTTCATGTTGAACGCTAATTGGACGAAGCACCAAGGCTAGCAAAGGAACATAATCAATTTTGGACAGGAAACGTCAACACCCAAAAGTGGTTTGGTAGTGCTTCTACTGAACAAGATGTCTGAGTCCTGGAGGACATAGCTGCAAGACCAAATGCGAAGCAGGTGATGAGAGAACTAAGGGAAAAATCCACTTTATCTCATTCTCATCAATCTATCTATTGCCAATACAGCACGGGATGGAGTTGAGGGTTACTATCAAAACTATTTTAGCTGTTTCTTTTCCCTAAATGGGACCTGAGACATTTCCCTCAAGATTTACTACTTTCAGTTTATATTTAAGGAATAAAAAGGAAGGGAACAGAAACAAAGAAAACTGGCTCATCCCAGCTGTTCAAAAAAATATTCAATTAGGTGTGCTCTCTGCCCGGAGATTTCCTCTTCACGTTTTTTTTTCCAATTCTCTTTTAAAAGTTACTAAGAGTGTACTTCTCAACCTTCTCAGATTGTACATTGCAGATTGTAACACTGCATGAAACAAGTCTGCATTTCCTGTTGGATTTTATGCCAATCAGGTTAAAGCAATATTGTCTGGTCATCAACGATCCTGATAATGGAAACAGTTTGTCCTCACCCACTCCCAAACCCACCAGCACTTTGAATAGAGACACAGAGTATTAGAGATGTCCAACATAGTCATGGCCTTTCAGTCCAACTTGTCCATGCCAATCAGACATCCCAAATTCATCTAGTCCCATTTGTCAGCACTTCGCTCATACTCTAAACTCTTTCAATTCATATACCCATCCAGGTGCCTTTTAAATGTTGCAATTGTACTAGCCTCCATGACCTCCTCTGGCAGCTCATTCCTGTGGGGTAAAGTTGCCCCTCAGTTCCCTTTAAAATATTCCCCTCTCACCTTAAAACTATTCCCTCTAGTTTTGGCCTCCTCTACCCTGGAGAAAAGACCTTGACTATTCACCCTATCTATGCCCCCCATGATTTATGCCCACCATAAACGTCCATAAGGTCACCCTTCAGCCTCTGACTCTTTAAGGAGAAAAGCCCCAGCTTAATCAGCCTCTTCTTATAGCTCAAACCCTCTCACTCTGGCAACATTCTTTTCTGAACTCTTTCAAGTTTCGCAACATCTTTCCAAAAGTGGGGAGACCAAAATTGAATACAGTTTGCCAAAAGTGGCTTAACCAATATCCTGTTCAGTTGCAACATGACCTCCGAACTCCAATACTCAAAACACTGATCAATAAAGGCAAGCATCCCAAATGCCTTCTTCATTACTCGGTCCACCTGTGACTTTCAAGGTATGAACCTGTACTTCAATGTCTCTTTGTTTGACAACACTCCTAAGGACCTTACCATTCAGTGTATAAAGCCTGCCCTGATTTGTCCTACCAAAATGCAGTACGTCACAAATTAAACTCTAAATTATCTAAAATACACTCCATCTGCCACTTCTCAGCCCATTGGCCCATCTGATCATGGTCCCACTGTACTCTGAGGTAACCTTCTTTGCTGTCCTCTACACCTCCAATTTCGGTGTCATCTGAAAACTTATTAACCATATTCACATCCAAATAATTTATGTGATTCTCTGTCAATTATCCGTTTAACTTCCTTTACTCAAGAAATAACAATGCCAGCTTCTCTGGTCTCTCTTCATAACCAAAGGTCTCATCCGTGGTCCCATTCTGATTTTAAAAGGAAAGATCTGTATATATTGATGTTTTAACTACACCATGATCTGCATTCTGGGTTTATTGTTAATAAAATGTGTTGGTAAAATAATTTCTATATTGTACTACAGGCCCCCCATAGTAAGAGGGAAATTGAGAAACAAATATGTAGGGACATCTCAGATACATGTAAGCATAATAAGATTGTAATAATGTGTGATTTTAATTTTCCTAATGTTGACTGGGGCTACCATAATGTTAAAGGTTTGGAAGATGAAGTATTTGTCAAGTGTGTTCAAGAAAATTTTCTTTATCAAAATGTGGATGTTCTTTCTAGAAAAGGAGTAAAATCAGACCTTCTTTTGGTCAATAAGGCAGAACAAGTGACTGAAGTAAAAGTAGAGGAACACTTTGAATCTAGTGATCATAACTCTATTAGTTTCAGAATAGTAATACAAAAGGTTAATCCGTCCTTAAAAGTTAAACTTCTTAATTGGAGTAAGGTATAATTTAATGGTATGAGAGAAGAACTTCCAAAAGTTGGAGTAGACTGTTTGCAGCTAAAAGGACATCTGGCATATGGGAGGTGTTCAAGCATGTGGTGTCAAGAGTTCAGAGGCATTATGTTCCTGTTAGAGTAAAGGGGAGGGCTGGTAAGATTAAGAAACAATGGATAAATAAAGATATGAAGGTTCTAATCTAAAATAAAAAAGAATCTTATTTTAGATGTAGCCAAATTGGTTCAATTGAATCTCTTTATCAATATGAAGAGAGTGGGGGGATTCTTAAGAGAGAAATCAGGAAGGCAAAGAAGGGATATGAGATAGCACTGGCGGATAAGGTTAAGGATAATCTGGAGAGATTTTACAAATGTATTAAGAGCAAGATGGTAACAAGAGAGAAAGGGTAGGGCCTCTTAAAGATCCAGGAGGTCATCTTTGTGTTGAACCCCAAGAGGTGGGAGAGATACTAAATGAATATTTGGTGTCAGTTTTTACTGTGGGGAAAGAAATGGAGTCTAGAGAATACAAAGAAATAAACTTTGATGTTTTAAAAACAGTTCATATTACAGAAGAGGAAGTTTGGGACGTCTTAGCATAAAGATGGATAAATCTCTGGGACCTGATCTAACGTATCCCAGAACATTGTGGACAATAGGAGAGGAAATTATGAGACCCCTTGCAGAAATATTTGTATCATCTATAACAATAGATGAGGTACCAGATGACTGGAGGGTGGCTAATGCTATACCTAATGTTGTAAGGAGAAACCGGTTAACTATAAACCTGTGTGTCTGACTTCGGTTGTGGGTAAATTGTGGGAGGTGATTATAAAAGATAAGATTTATGGATACTTAGAGAGACGAAGATTGATCAAGGATATCAGCATGGTTTTGTGTGAGGAAAATTGTGTCTCACAAACTTGACTGAGATTTTTGAGGAAGTTACTAAAAAGGTCAATGATAGTAGAACAGTAGACATTGTTTATTTGGACTTCAGTAAAGCCTTTGACAATGGTAGTCAAATTAATAAAGGTAGGTCACATGGGATTCAGGATGAGCTTGCCAATTGGATACATAATTGGCTTAATAGCAGGAGATAGGGGGTAGTGGTGGAGGGTTGCTTTTTGGACTGGTGGCCTGTGACCAGCGGTATTTCACTGGGATCGGTCTGGGTCCTCTTTTGTTTGTCATTTATATAAATGATTTGGATGAGAATATAGAAGGCATGGTTAGTAAGCTTGCAGACTACACCAAAATCGGTGGCATTGTAGACAGTGAAGAAGGTTTTCTAAGATTAGAAATGGATCTTGATCAAATGGGTCAATGGGCTGAAAAATGGCAGATGGACTTCTATCTGGATAAATACGAGGTCTTGCACTTTGGTACAACAAACAAGGTTAGGACTTATAAAATTAATGGTAGGGCCTTGCGTAGTGTTGTAAAACAGAGAGACCGAGGGGTGCAGGTATATAATTCTTTGAAGTTTGCATCACGTATGGACAGGGTGGTTAAAAAGGCATTTGGAACACTTGCCTTCATTGCTCAGTCCTTTGAGCATAGCAGTTGGGAAGTCACTTTGAGGTTGTTCAGTTATAGGAAGAATATTATCAAGCTGGAGAGGTTTGAAAAGCGATTTACCAGGATGTTGCCAAGTAAGGAAGGTTTCAGTTATAAAGAAAGGATGGATTGGCTGGGACTTTTTTCACAGGAACACAGGAGGTTGAGATGTGAACTGATAGAAGTTTATAAAATAATGAGAGGAATAGATAGTTAATAGTAGTTGTCTTTTCCATAGGATGGGGGATTTCAAGACTGGGGGCACATTCTTAAGGTGAGAGGAGAGAGATTTAAAGAAGACATAAGAGACATTTTTTATACACAGAGGGTGATTCGTGTGTGGAATGAATTGCTTGAGAAAGTGATGGATGTGGGTACAGTTACAATGTTTAAAAGACGTTTGGATAGGGACGTGAATAGGAAAGGGTTGGAGGGATATATGCCAGGGGCAGGCAGGTGGCACTAGTTTAGTTTGGGGTTACGGTTAGCATGGACTGGTTGGACTGAAGGGTCTGTTTCCATGCTGTATGACTCTATGAATCTAGAACAGAATATGGAGTAGTGAAATTCAATCTAGGAAAATCAAAACTTAACTTTAAATCTGCATAAATCATAGTGCCTAATAGGACTTCTCATAAAAATATCTTTGATATGAACAGTACATTCCCTGACAGACTGTGAGCAATGTATCTCCCAGTTCTGGAAGTAATATACCACTAATAATATTATTACTGGCTGCAAACACATTCTTTTATTATGTGAGGAACAAAGTTAGAGATACCTTATGAGCAGAAAGTAGTATTTTGAAAAGGTCATACTTTCTCAAATCTGAAAAACATATATACCTTAAAATTAAATAAATAGCATCACAATGATTGCCCTATATCTTGCACCTTCACCCTGAATATTACAGATTTTTTGACTGGGTGATTCATGCCAAGTTTGATGGAGTAATTCTCATTGTGAGGCCAAGCAAGTGTTCTTGCCGTACCATATGAAACATAATTGGTGTTTCAGCTATTCACGTCCGATTTCTACCCCATCTTACCACATTCCACTCCTGAAGCACTCAGCAGAGCTTCTGTAATAGACTGGCATCCTCTGTGCTGGCACCACCTTTGAAAGGTTGTTGTGCACTCAGACCAGCATTATCAGTGTGGAGCTGCCCTGCACATTCCTGACATTTGTCCCAGGTCGGCGCTTTATAGGCATGCTCCTGAAGCTCCTGCTGGACATGGCGGTGCACAAATGGGACTTCTTCTTCTCTTAGGAAGAGCAGAGGAGGTTACACAACAGCTGCCAATGGGTTAGTGCAAGTCTTTGCCGACTGGAGGGATGCACGGCCCGAGAGCAAGGTCAATATCTTTCTCCACACCACCAGCATGACTGCCACAACCTTCTCTCCGCATTCTCACACTTACTCTGTCTCTGCTACTCTACCCATCTTCCATTCAGGGTTCTGCTCTGCCATTCAAGAAGGCCTGCTGACAACCATGGCAAGTTTCCTGGCTTTGTGTCCACAAAGGCAGGAAGCCACAGCAAGTGATTTGTATTATGAGCCAGTTATCTCTGGCCAATGTGTAAAAAGGAAATATACAGTAGTACAAGGCAGAATGCTGCAAGTTTTCAGATCGACTCAGAGTGAATGACCAATGTGACAGCGAGCAAACAACCCAGAGATGCAACCTGGTCCGATCCAGGAGTTGGATACATGTCTGAATACACAATCTATTTGTCATCTCATTATAATCGCCATTAAAATGAAAGCTACTAGTGCAGCCTGAGGTGCATCATTGAAGTGCATAAAGAGACTGTAAACGATTGGAGATGTGCCATGAGGATTCATGGAGGCTGGCACATATTGGATGCCAATGCCCATGGATATGGGGAGCGTGTGGCTGGTACCCGTGGAGAATGCCTGAGATGTTGGTGCTATATAGTGGTCTTTTCGAACACCAAAAACTGGCTCTGATTTCCAGGTTGAGTTTTCCCGATAGCTAGTTTGTATGATGAGTTTGGTATGATCACTGTGTGGCAAAATGGACTGTGAACAAGACCTTTAGCAAGCAATAAACAGTGTCAACTAGGACCTCACTTCTCCCTGAACAGAATCTCGCTATGCCACTAAAAAAGGGTACACAATGCATTGGTATGAGCCTTGCTGAACATCTCTCCTAATACTACCACTCGCTTCTCCACAGCCCACATTGCTCAGTGCCTGGTAAGATTCCACTCTTCATTTTCTGGTATGTTAGCCAGTTATGGCATGTTTTTTTCTTAGATTCCCCTACAGTGTGGAAACAGGCCCTTCAGCCCAACAAGTCCATACCAACCCTCCAAAGAGCAACCCACCCAGACCCATTCCCCTAACAGTACAGGCAATTTAGCATGGCCAATTCACCTAACCTGCACATCTTTGGACTGTGGGAGGAAACCGGAGCACCCGGAGGAAACCCACGCAGACACGGGGAAAATGTGCAAACTCCACACAGACGGTTGCCCGAGGCGGGAATTGAACCCGAGTCCCTGGTGCTGTGAGGCAGCGGCGGTAACCACTGAGCCACCGTGCCGCTTTCATTCCCATTTTCTTAATGTATACATTCAAATGGTTTGCTTTCTTCATGATAGGTGATCAGAACAGTGGTCAGTTTGTAAGTTACCTCCATTGCATTTGTTTCTCTTTAAATATACTGTATTAGTGTAACTCATTTGCAAATAGCATATATTGCTCGCAAGCACTAACATTTCAGTGTGACTTTCCAATAGTATGGGTTGGATTTTGCAATCAGCAGTGAAGGAAAAGCACTCATGCTCATCATGCTAACAGCTGCCTACAGATGTTTTGCGGAGTTTTGAATGCCAATGCACAATCCCTTAAGATCATTTTCAGCACAGTTCCCTCTGCAGGGGTTCTGCAGTGAGTGTGAGCAGGATAAGGAACAGCTTGTCTCTACAATCAGTCAGATTGATGATACACAGGCTCCAATATTAACTTGAAGGCTACGAGCAGAGCACAGTTTGAGTGAGAACGGAGATCGAAAGGGATTTGATTTGCTTTTGGAAAGGCGATAAACAGTTTTCTCAGGGCCTGATCAATGATTTTATCTTCATTCCCTGTTCACAGGAGGCTAAGTAGAGAGCAGACAGCCAGAGAGGGAGAGATGGGGAAAAAGGTGTGTGGGTGGGTGCAAAAGATTGCAGAGAGAGAGAGACATTCAGAAGATCATAGACACATCACTGTATAGGATTAGATGGGGGTGGAACACAAAAATGATCAGAGATACGGTGATGTCAGGGCAGAGTGAGGATCAGAGATATGGTGGGGGCAGGGTAGAGTGAAGATCAGAGACACAGTGGGGTCAGGGTAGAGTTAGGATTAGACATGCTGTAGGGTGATGGTAGATTAAGTTTCAGAGGAAAAATAGGGTCAGGGTAGTGTAAGGATCAGAGATACAGTGCTGTCAGGGGAGTGAGGATCAGAGACACGGTGGGGTCAGGGTAGATGGAGGATCAGAGACACGGTGGGGTCAGGGTAGAAGGAGGATTAGAGACATGGTGGGGTTGGGGTAGAGTGAGGATCAGAGACAAGGTGGGGTCAGGGTAGAGTAACGATTAGAGGCACGGTGGGGTCAGAGTAGAGTGATGATCAGAGACACGGTGGGCATCAGGATAGAGAGGATCAGAGACATGGTGGGGTCAGGGTAGAGTGACGATTAGAGACACGGTGGGGGTCAGGGTAGAGTGAGGATCTGAGACACAGTTGGGGTCAGGATAGATGGAGGATCAGAGACACAGTGGGGTAAGCTCAGAGTGACAATCAGAGACAAGTTGGGGTCAGGGTAGAGTGAGGATCAGAGACACGGTCGGGTCAGGGTCGAGTGACGATCAGAGACACAGTGGGGGTCAGGGTAGAGTGACGATCAGAGACACGGTGGGGTAAGGGTAGACAGAGAATCAGAAATGCAGTGGGGTCAGGGGAGATAGAGGATCAGAGACATGAGGGGGTCAGGGCAGATGGAGGATCAGAGACACGGAGTGGGTCAGGGGAGAGAGAGGATCAGAGACACGGTTGGGTGAGGGTAGAGTGAGGATCAGAGACATGGTGGGATCAGGGTAGATGGAAGATCAGAGACACAGTGGGGTCAGGGTAGAGTGACGATCAGATACACGGTGGGATCAGGGTAGAGTGACGATCAGATACAGGGTGGGGTCAGGGTAGAGTGAGGATCAGAGGAACAGCGGGGTCAGGGTAGAGTGAGGATCAGAGACACTGTGGAGGTCAGGGTAGAGTGAAGATCAGAGATACAGAGGGGTAGGGTAGAGTGAAGATCAGAGATATGGTGGGGTCAGGGTAGAGTGAGGACCAGAGACATGGTGGTGTCAGGGTAGAGTGAGGATCAGAGGAACAGCGGGGTCAGGGTAGAGTGAAGATCAGAGGCATGGTGGGGTCAGGGTAGAGTGAGGATCAGAGACACGGTGGGGTCAGGGTAGAGTGAGGGTCAAAGATATGGTGGGGTCAGTGTAGAGTGAGGATGAGAGACACGGTGAGGTCAGGGTAGAGTGAGGATTAGAGACACAGTGGTGTCAGGGTAGAGTGAGGATCAGAGACACGGTGGGATCAGGGTAGAGTGAAGATCAGAGACACAGTGGTGTCAGCGTAGAGTGAGGATCAGAGACACGGTGTGGTCAGGGTAAAGTGAAGACCAGGGATAGGGTGGGATCAAGTTAGAGTGAGGATGAGAGACACGGTGAGGTCAGGACAGAGTGAGGATCAGAGACACGGTGGGGTCAGGGGAGAGTGAAGATCAGAGACACGGTGGGGTCAGGGGAGAGTGAAGATCAGAGACGCGGTGGGGTCAGCGTAGAGTGAGGATCAGATACACTGTGGGATCAGGGTAGAGTGAGGATCAGAGACACGGTGGGATCAGGGGAGAGTGAGGATCAGAGATACGGTGGGGTCAGGGTAGAGTGAGGATCAGAGACACGGTGGTGTCAGGGTAGAGTGAGGATCAGAGATACGGTGGTGTCAGGGTAGAGTGAGGATCAGAGGAACAGTGGGGTCAGGGTAGAGTGAGGATCAGAGACACGGTGGGATCAGGGTAGAGTGACGATCAGATACAGGGTGGGGTCAGGGTAGAGTGAGGATCAGAGGAACAGCGGGGTCAGGGTAGAGTGAGGATCAGAGACACTGTGGGATCAGGGTAGAGTGAGGATCAGAGACACGGTGGGATCAGGGTAGAGTGAGGATCAGAGATACAGAGGGGTAGGGTAGAGTGAAGATCAGAGATATGGTGGGGTCAGGGTAGAGTGAGGACCAGAGACATGGTGGTGTCAGGGTAGAGTGAGGATCAGAGATACAGTGGCGTCAGGGTAGAGGGAGGATTAGAGACACTGTGGGGTCAGGGTAGAGTGAGGATCAGAGGTACAGTGGCGTCAGGGTAGAGGGAGGATCAGAGACACGGTGGGGTCAGGGTAGAGTGAGGATCAGAGGTACAGTGGCGTCAGGGTAGAGGGAGGATCAGAGACACGGTGGGGTCAGGGTAGAGTGAGGATCAGAGATACAGTGGCGTCAGGGTAGAGGGAGGATTAGAGACACTGTGGGATCAGGGTAGAGTGAGGATCAGAGACACGGTGGGATCAGGGTAGAGTGAGGATCAGAGATACGGTGGGGTCAGGGTAGAGTGAGGATCAGAGACACGGTGGTGTCAGGGTAGAGTGAGGATCAGAGATACAGTGGTGTCAGGGTAGAGTGAGGATCAGAGGAACAGTGGGGTCAGGGTAGAGTGAGGATCAGAGACACGGTGTGGCTCAGGGTAGAGTGAAGATCAGAGATATGGTGGGGTCAGGGTAGAGTGAGGACCAGAGACATGGTGGTGTCAGGGTAGAGTGAGGATCAGAGACACGGTGGGGTCAGGGTAGAGTGAGGATCAGAGGTAGAGTGGCGTCAGGGTAGAGGGAGGATTAGAGACACGGTGGGATCAGGGTAGAGTGAGGATCAGAGACACGGTGGGATCAGGGTAGAGTGAGGATCAGAGATATGGTGGGGTCAGCGTAGAGTGAGGATGAGAGACACAGTGGGGTCAGGGTAGGGTGAGGATCAGAGACACAGTGGGGTCAGGGGGGAGTAAAGATCAGAGACCCTGTGGGATCAGGATAGAGTGAGGATCAGAGACATGGTGGGATTGGGGTAGAGTGAGGATCAGAGATAAGGTGGGGTCAGGGTAGAGTGAGGATCAGAGACATGGTGGTGTCAGGGTAGAGTGAGGATCAGAGACACGGTGGGGTCAGGGTAGAGTGAGGATCAGAGGTAGAGTGGCGTCAGGGTAGAGGGAGGATTAGAGACACTGTGGGATCAGGGTAGAGTGAGGATCAGAGACACGGTGGGATCGGGGTAGAGTGATCAGAGATAAGGTGGGGTCAGGGTAGAGTGAGGATCAGAGATACGGTGGGGTGTCAGGGTAGAGTGAGGATCAGAGATACGGTAGGGTCAGGGTAGAGTGAGGATCACAGATACGGTGATGTCAGGGTAGAGTGAGGATCAGAGATACGGTGGGGTCAGGGTAGAATGAAGATCAGAGACATGGTGGGGTCAGGGTAGAGTGAGGACCAGAGACATGGTGGTGTCAGGGTAGAGTGAGGATCAGAGACACGGTGGGGTCAGGGTAGAGTGAGGATCAGAGATACAGTGGCGTCAGGGTAGAGGGAGGATTAGAGACACGGTGATGTCAGGGTAGAGTGAGGATCAGAGCTATGGTGGGGTCAGCCTAGAGTGAGGATGAGAGACACAGTGGGGTCAGGGTAGAGTGAGGATCAGAGACACAGTGGTGTCAGGGTAGAGTGAGGATCAGAGACACGGTGGGGTCAGGGTAAAGTGAAGACCAGGGATACGGTGGGATCAGGTTAGAGTGAGGATCAGAGACACAGTGAGGTCAGGGCAGAGTGAGGATCAGAGACACGGTGGCGTCAGGGGAGAGTGAAGATCAGAGACACGGTGGGGTCAGGGGAGAGTGAAGATCAGAGACGCGGTGTGGTCAGCGTAGAGTGAGGATCAGAGACACTGTGGCATCAGGGTAGAGTGAGGATCACAGACACGGTGGGATCAGGGTAGAGTGATGATCAGGGATACTGCTGGATCAGGTTAGAGTGAGGATGAGAGACAGGGTGAGGTCAGGGTAGTATGAGGATCAGAGACACGGTGGGATCAGGGTAGAGTGAAGATCAGAGGCATGGTGGGGTCAGGGTAGAGTGAGGATCAGAGACACGGTGGCGTCAGGGTAGAGTGAGGATCAGAGACACAGTGGGATCAGGGTAGGTGAGGACCAGAGGCAGAGTGGGGTCAGGGTAGAGTGAGGACCAGAGGCAGAGTGGGGTCAGGGTAGAGTGAGGGTCAGAGATATGGTGGGGTCAGTGTAGAGTGAGGATGAGAGACACGGTGAAGTCAGGGTAGAGTGAGGATCAGAGACACAGTGGTGTCAGGGTAGAGTGAGGATCAGAGACACGGTGGGATCAGGGTAGAGTGAGGATCAGAGACACGGTGGGATCAGGGTAGAGTGAAGATCAGAGGCATGGTGGGGTCAGGGTAGAGTGAGGATCAGAGACACGGTGGGGTCAGGTTAGAGTGGCGATCAGAGACTCGGTGGGGTCAGGGTAAATGTAAGATCAGAGACAGAGTGGGGTCAGGGTAGAGTGATGATCAGAGACACGGTGGGGTCAGCGTAGAGTGAGGATCAGAGATGTGATGGGGTCAGGGTAGAGTGACCATCAGAGTTACAGTGGTGTCAAAGTAGAGTGAGGATCAGAGACACGGGGATGTCAGGGTAGAGTGAGGATCAGAGATATGGTGGGGTCAGCCTAGAGTGAGGATGAGAGACACAGTGGGGTCAGGGTAGAGTGAGGATCAGAGACACAGTGGTGTCAGGGTAGAGTGAGGATCAGAGACACGGTGGGGTCAGGGTAAAGTGAAGACCAGGGATACGGTGGGATCAGGTTAGAGTGAGGATCAGAGACACAGTGAGGTCAGGGCAGAGTGAGGATCAGAGACACGGTGGCGTCAGGGGAGAGTGAAGATCAGAGACACGGTGGGGTCAGGGGAGAGTGAAGATCAGAGACGCGGTGTGGTCAGCGTAGAGTGAGGATCAGAGACACTGTGGCATCAGGGTAGAGTGAGGATCACAGACACGGTGGGATCAGGGTAGAGTGAAGATCAGGGATACTGCTGGATCAGGTTAGAGTGAGGATGAGAGACACGGTGAGGTCAGAATAGTATGAGGATCAGAGACACGGTGGGATCAGGGTAGAGTGAAGATCAGAGGCATGGTGGGGTCAGGGTAGAGTGAGGATCAGAGACACGGTGGCGTCAGGGTAGAGTGAGGATCAGAGACACAGTGGGATCAGGGTAGGTGAGGACCAGAGACACAGTGGGATCAGGGTATGTGAGGACCAGAGGCAGAGTGGGGTCAGGGTAGAGTGAGGTTCAGAGACACAGTGGGGTCAGGGTAGAGTGAGGGTCAGAGATATGGTGGGGTCAGTGTAGAGTGAGGATGAGAGACACGGTGAAGTCAGGGCAGAGTGAGGATCAGAGACACAGTGGTGTCAGGGTAGAGTGAGGATCAGAGACACGGTGGGATCAGGGTAGAGTGAGGATCAGAGACACAGTGGCGTCAGCGTAGAGTGAGGATCAGAGACACGGTGGGGTCAGGGTAAAGTGAAGACCAGGGA
Source organism: Chiloscyllium plagiosum (assembly GCF_037043375.1). NCBI lineage: Eukaryota > Metazoa > Chordata > Chondrichthyes > Orectolobiformes > Hemiscylliidae > Chiloscyllium > Chiloscyllium plagiosum. The sequence goes on along the minus strand of NW_028270147.1, from coordinate 57,460,117 downwards.
TACGGTGGGATCAGGTTAGAGTGAGGATGAGAGACACGGTGAGGTCAGGGCAGATGGTGGATCAGAGACACGGTGGGGTCAGGGGAGAGTGAAGATCAGAGACACAGTGGGGTCAGGGGGGAGTGAAGATCAGAGACCCTGTGGGATCAGGGTAGAGTGAGGATCAGAGACACGGTGGGATCGGGGTAGAGTGAGGATCAGAGATAAGGTGGGGTCAGGGTAGAGTGAGGATCAGAGATACGGTGGGGTGTCAGGGTAGAGTGAGGATCAGAGATACGGTAGGGTCAGGGTAGAGTGAGGATCACAGATACGGTGATGTCAGGGTAGAGTGAGGATCAGAGATACGGTGGGGTCAGGGCAGAATGAAGATCAGAGACATGGTGGGGTCAGGGTAGAGTGAGGACCAGAGACATGGTGGTGTCAGGGTAGAGTGAGGATCAGAGACACGGTGGGGTCAGGGTAGAGTGATGATCAGAGATACAGTGGCGTCAGGGTAGAGGGAGGATTAGAGACACTGTGGGATCGGGGTAGAGTGAGGATCAGAGACACGGTGATGTCAGGGTAGAGTGAGGATCAGAGCTATGGTGGGGTCAGCCTAGAGTGAGGATGAGAGACACAGTGGGGTCAGGGTAGAGTGAGGATCAGAGACACAGTGGTGTCAGGGTAGAGTGAGGATCAGAGACAAGGTGGGGTCAGGGTAAAGTGAAGACCAGGGATACGGTGGGATCAGGTTAGAGTGAGGATCAGAGACACAGTGAGGTCAGGGCAGAGTGAGGATCAGAGACACGGTGGCGTCAGGGGAGAGTGAAGATCAGAGACACGGTGGGGTCAGGGGAGAGCGAAGATCAGAGACGCGGTGTGGTCAGCGTAGTGTGAGGATCAGAGACACTGTGGCATCAGGGTAGAGTGAGGATCACAGACACGGTGGGATCAGGGTAGAGTGAGGATCAGAGACACGGTGATGTCAGGGTAGAGTGAGGATCAGAGCTATGGTGGGGTCAGCCTAGAGTGAGGATCAGAGACACAGTGGGGTCAGGGCAGAGTGAGGATCAGAGACACGGTGGCGTCAGGGGAGAGTGAAGATCAGAGACACGGTGGGGTCAGGGGAGAGCGAAGATCAGAGACGCGGTGTGGTCAGCGTAGTGTGAGGATCAGAGACACTGTGGCATCAGGGTAGAGTGAGGATCACAGACACGGTGGGATCAGGGTAGAGTGAGGATCAGAGATACGGTGGGGTCAGGATAGAGTGACGATCAGAGACACGGTGGGATCAGGGTAGAGTGAAGGTCAGAGATACATTGGGATCAGGGTAGAGTGAGGATCAGAGACACGGTGGAGTCAGGGTAGAGTGAGGATCAGAGACATGATGGGTTCAGGGTAGAGTGAGGATCAGAGATACGGTGGGATCAGGGTAGAGTGAGGATCAGAGACAAGGTGGGGTCAGGTAGAGTGAGGATCAGAGACACGGTGGAGTCAGGGTAGAGTGAGGATCAGAGACATGTTGGGGTCAGGGTAGAATGATCATCAGAGTCACAGTGGGGTCAGGGTAGAGTCAGGATCAGAGACACGGTGGGATCAGGGTAGAGTGTGGATCAGAGATACGGTGGGGTCAGGTTAGAGTGAGGATCAGAGACACGGTGGGGTCAGGGTAGAGTGAGTATCAGAGTTACAGTGGGGTCAGGGTAGCGTGGGGATCAGAGATACGGTGGGGTCAGGGTAGAATGAAGATCAGAGACATGGTGGGGTCAGGGTAGAGTGAGGACCAGAGACATGGTGGTGTCAGGGTAGAGTGAGGATCAGAGACACGGTGGGGTCAGGGTAGAGTGAGGATCAGAGATACAGTGGCGTCAGGGTAGAGGGAGGATTAGAGACACTGTGGGATCAGGGTAGAGTGAGGATCAGAAACACGGTGATGTCAGGGTAGAGTGAGGATCAGAGATATGGTGGGGTCAGCCTAGAGTGAGGATGAGAGACACAGTGGGGTCAGGGTAGAGTGAGGATCAGAGACACAGTGGTGTCAGGGTAGAGTGAGGATCAGAGACACGGTGGGGTCAGGGTAAAGTGAAGACCAGGGATACGGTGGGATCAGGTTAGAGTGAGGATGAGAGACACGGTGAGGTCAGGGCAGAGTGAGGATCAGAGACACGGTGGGGTCAGGGGAGAGTGAAGATCAGAGACACGGTGGGGTCAGGGGAGAGTGAAGATCAGAGACGCGGTGTGGTCAGCGTAGAGTGAGGATCAGAGACACTGTGGGATCAGGGTAGAGTGAGGATCAGAGACAAGGTGGGATCAGGGTAGAGTGAGGATCAGAGACAGGGTGGAGTCAGGGTAGAGTGAGGATCAGAGACATGTTGGGGTCAGGGTAGAATGATGATCAGAGTCATAGTGGGGTCAGGGTAGAGTGAGGATCAGAGACACGGTGGGATCAGGGTAGAGTGTGGATCAGAGATACGGTGGGGTCAGGTTAGAGTGAGGATCAGAGACACGGTGGGGTCAGGGTAGAGTGAGTATCAGAGTTACAGTGGGGTCAGGGTAGAGTGAGTATCAGAGTTACAGTGGGGTCAGGGTAGAGTGAGTATCAGAGATACGCTGGGGTCAGGGTAGAGTGATGATCAGAGATACGGTGGGATCAGGGTAGAGTGAGGATCAGAGACACGGTGGATTCAGGGCAGAGTGAAGATCAGAGATACAGTGGGATCAGGGTAGAGTGAGGATCAGAGACATGGTGGAGTCAGGGTAGAATGAGGATCAGAGACACGTTGGAGTCACGGTAGAGTGAAGATCAGAGACACGGTGGGATCAGGTTAGAGTGGCGATCAGAGACTCGGTGGGGTCAGGGTAAATGTAAGATCAGAGACAGACTGGGGTCAGGGTAGAGTGAGGATCAGAGACACGGTGGGGTCAGCGTAGAGTGAGGATGAGAGACACAGTGTGGTCAGGGTAGAGTGAGGATCAGAGACACAGTGGTGTCAGGGTAGAGTGAGGATCAGAGACACAGTGAGATCAGGGTAGAGTGAGGATCAGAGACACGGTGGGGTCAGGGTAGAGTGAAGATCAGGGATACTGCTGGATCAGGTTAGAGTGAGGATGAGAGTCAGGGTGAGGTCAGGGTAGAATGAGGATCAGAGACACGGTGGGATCAGGGTAGAGTGAAGATCAGAGGCATGGTGGGGTCAGGGTAGAGTGAGGATCAGAGACACGGTGGGGTCAGGTTAGAGTGGCGATCAGAGACTCGGTGGGGTCAGGGTAAATGTAAGATCAGAGACAGAGTGGGGTCAGGGTAGAGTGATGATCAGAGACACGGTGGGGTCAGCGTAGAGTGAGGATCAGAGATGTGATGGGGTCAGGGTAGAGTGTGGATCAGAGATACGGTGGGGTCAGGGTAGAGTGACCATCAGAGTTACAGTGTTGTCAGGGTAGAGTGAGGATCAGAGACACGGTGATGTCAGGGTAGAGTGAGGATCAGAGACACGGTGGGGTCAGGGTAAAGTGAAGACCAGGGATACGGTGGGATCAGGTTAGAGTGAGGATCAGAGACACAGTGAGGTCAGGGCAGAGTGAGGATCAGAGACACGGTGGCGTCAGGGGAGAGTGAAGATCAGAGACACGGTGGGGTCAGGGGAGAGTGAAGATCAGAGACGCGGTGTGGTCAGCGTAGAGTGAGGATCAGAGACAGTGTGGCATCAGGGTAGAGTGAGGATCACAGACACGGTGGGATCAGGGTAGATTGAAGATCAGGGATACTGCTGGATCAGGTTAGAGTGAGGATGAGAGACAGGGTGAGGTCAGGGTAGTATGAGGATCAGAGACACGGTGGGATCAGGGTAGAGTGAAGATCAGAGGCATGGTGGGGTCAGGGTAGAGTGAGGATCAGAGACACGGTGGCGTCAGGGTAGAGTGAGGATCAGAGACACAGTGGGATCAGGGTAGGTGAGGACCAGAGACACAGTGGGATCAGGGTAGGTGAGGACCAGAGGCAGAGTGGGGTCAGGGTAGAGTGAGGTTCAGAGACACAGTGGGGTCAGGGTAGAGTGAGGGTCAGAGATATGGTGGGGTCAGTGTAGAGTGAGGATGAGAGACACGGTGAAGTCAGGGTAGAGTGAGGATCAGAGACACAGTGGTGTCAGGGTAGAGTGAGGATCAGAGATACGGTGGGATCAGGGTAGAGTGAGGATCAGAGACACGGTGGGGTCAGGGTAAAGTGACGACCAGGGATACGGTGGGATCAGGTTAGAGTGAGGATGAGAGACACGGTGGTGTCAGGGGAGAGTGAAGATCAGAGACACGGTGGGGTCAGGGGGGAGTGAAGAACAGAGACCCTGTGGGATCAGGGTAGAGTGAGGATCAGAGACACTGTGGGATCGGGGTAGAGTGAGGATCAGAGATAAGGTGGGGTCAGGGTAGAGTGAGGATCAGAGATACGGTGGGGTGTCAGGGTAGAGTGAGGATCAGAGATACGGTAGGGTCAGGGTAGAGTGAGGATCACAGATACGGTGATGTCAGGGTAGAGTGAGGATCAGAGATACGGTGGGGTCAGGGTAGAATGAAGATCAGAGACATGGTGGGGTCAGGGTAGAGTGAGGGCCAGAGACATGGTGGTGTCAGGGTAGAGTGAGGATCAGAGACACGGTGGGGTCAGGGTAGAGTGATGATCAGAGATACAGTGGCGTCAGGGTAGAGGGAGGATTAGAGACACTGTGGGATCGGGGTAGAGTGAGGATCAGAGACACGGTGATGTCAGGGTAGAGTGAGGATCAGAGCTATGGTGGGGTCAGCCTAGAGTGAGGATGAGAGACACAGTGGGGTCAGGGTAGAGTGAGGATCAGAGACACAGTGGTGTCAGGGTAGAGTGAGGATCAGAGACACAGTGGGGTCAGGGTAAAGTGAAGACCAGGGATACGGTGGGATCAGGTTAGAGTGAGGATCAGAGACACAGTGGGGTCAGGGTAGAGTGATGATCAGAGATACAGTGGCGTCAGGGTAGAGGGAGGATTAGAGACACTGTGGGATCGGGGTAGAGTGAGGATCAGAGACACGGTGATGTCAGGGTAGAGTGAGGATCAGAGACACGGTGGGGTCAGCCTAGAGTGAGGATGAGAGACACAGTGGGGTCAGGGTAAAGTGAAGACCAGGGATACGGTGGGATCAGGTTAGAGTGAGGATCAGAGACACAGTGAGGTCAGGGCAGAGTGAGGATCAGAGACACGGTGGCGTCAGGGGAGAGTGAAGATCAGAGACACGGTGGGGTCAGGGGAGAGTGAAGATCAGAGACGCGGTGTGGTCAGCGTAGTGTGAGGATCAGAGACACTGTGGCATCAGGGTAGAGTGAGGATCACAGACACGGTGGGATCAGGGTAGAGTGAGGATCAGAGACACGGTGGTGTCAGGGTAGAGTGAGGATCAGAGACACGGTGGGGTCAGGGTAGAGTGAGGATCAGAGATACGGTGGGGTCAGGATAGAGTGACGATCAGAGACACGGTGGGATCAGGGTAGAGTGAAGGTCAGAGATACATTGGGATCAGGGTAGAGTGAGGATCAGAGACACGGTGGAGTCAGGGTAGAGTGTGGATCAGAGATACGGTGGGGTCAGGTTAGAGTGAGGATCAGAGACACGGTGGGGTCAGGGTAGAGTGAGTATCAGAGTTACAGTGGGGTCAGGGTAGAGTGGGGATCAGAGATACGGTGGGGTCAGGGTAGAATGAAGATCAGAGACATGGTGGGGTCAGGGTAGAGTGAGGACCAGAGACATGGTGGTGTCAGGGTAGAGTGAGGATCAGAGACACGGTGGTGTCAGGGTAGAGTGAGGATCAGAGACACGGTGGGGTCAGGGTAGAGTGAGGATCAGAGATACGGTGGGATCAGGGTAGAGTGAAGGTCAGAGATATATTGGGATCAGGGTAGAGTGAGGATCAGAGACACGGTGGAGTCAGGGTAGAGTGTGGATCAGAGATACGGTGGGGTCAGGTTAGAGTGAGGATCAGAGACACGGTGGGGTCAGGGTAGAGTGAGTATCAGAGTTACAGTGGGGTCAGGGTAGAGTGGGGATCAGAGTTACAGTGGGGTCAGGGTAGAGTGGGGATCAGAGATACAGTGGCGTCAGGGTAGAGGGAGGATTAGAGACACTGTGGGATCAGGGTAGAGTGAGGATCAGAAACACGGTGATGTCAGGGTAGAGTGAGGATCAGAGATATGGTGGGGTCAGCCTAGAGTGAGGATGAGAGACACAGTGGGGTCAGGGTAGAGTGAGGATCAGAGACACAGTGGTGTCAGGGTAGAGTGAGGATCAGAGACACGGTGGGGTCAGGGTAAAGTGAAGACCAGGGATACGGTGGGATCAGGTTAGAGTGAGGATGAGAGACACGGTGAAGTCAGGGCAGAGTGAGGATCAGAGACACGGTGGGGTCAGGGGAGAGTGAAGATCAGAGACACGGTGGGGTCAGGGGAGAGTGAAGATCAGAGACACGGTGTGGTCAGCGTAGAGTGAGGATCAGAGACACTGTGGGATCAGGGTAGAGTGAGGATCAGAGACAAGGTGGGCTCAGGGTAGAGTGAGGATCAGAGACAGGGTGGAGTCAGGGTAGAGTGAGGATCAGAGACATGTTGGGGTCAGGGTAGAATGATGATCAGAGTCATAGTGGGGTCAGGGTAGGGTGAGGATCAGAGACACGGTGGGATCAGGGTAGAGTGTGGATCAGAGATACGGTGGGGTCAGGTTAGAGTGAGGATCAGAGACACGGTGGGGTCAGGGTAGAGTGAGTATCAGAGTTACAGTGGGGTCAGGGTAGAGTGAGGATGAGAGACACGGTGAGGTCAGGGCAGAGTGAGGATCAGAGACACGGTGGGGTCAGGGGAGAGTGAAGATCAGAGACATGGTGGGGTCAGGGGAGAGTGAAGATCAGAGACGCGGTGTGGTCAGCGTAGAGTGAGGATCAGAGACACTGTGGGATCAGGGTAGAGTGAGGATCAGAGACAAGGTGGGATCAGGGTAGAGTGAGGATCAGAGACAGGGTGGAGTCAGGGTAGAGTGAGGATCAGAGACATGTTGGGGTCAGGGTAGAATGATGATCAGAGTCATAGTGGGGTCAGGGTAGAGTGAGGATCAGAGACACGGTGGGATCAGGGTAGAGTGTGGATCAGAGATACGGTGGGGTCAGGTTAGAGTGAGGATCAGAGACACGGTGGGGTCAGGGTAGAGTGAGTATCAGAGTTACAGTGGGGTCAGGGTAGAGTGAGGATGACAGACACGGTGAGGTCAGGGCAGAGTGAGGATCAGAGACACGGTGGGGTCAGGGGAGAGTGAAGATCAGAGACACGGTGCGGTCAGGGGAGAGTGAAGATCAGAGACGCGGTGTGGTCAGCGTAGAGTGAGGATCAGAGACACTGTGGGATCAGGGTAGAGTGAGGATCAGAGACAAGGTGGGATCAGGGTAGAGTGAGGATCAGAGACAGGGTGGGGTCAGGTAGAGTGAGGATCAGAGACACGGTGGAGTCAGGGTAGAGTGAGGATCAGAGACATGTTGGGGTCAGGGTAGAATGATGATCAGAGTCATAGTGGGGTCAGGGTAGAGTGAGGATCAGAGACACGGTGGGATCAGGGTAGAGTGTGGATCAGAGATTCGGTGGGGTCAGGTTAGAGTGAGGATCAGAGACACGGTGGGGTCAGGGTAGAGTGAGTATCAGAGTTACAGTGGGGTCAGGGTAGAGTGAGTATCAGAGTTACAGTGGGGTCAGGGTAGAGTGAGTATCAGAGATACGCTGGGGTCAGGGTAGAGTGAAGATCAGAGATACGGTGGGATCAGGGTAGAGTGAGGATCAGAGACACAGTGGATTCAGGGCAGAGTGAAGATCAGAGACACGGTGGGGTAAGGGTAGAGTGAAGATCAGAGATACGGTGGGATCAGGGTAGAGTGAGGATCAGAGATATGGTGGAGTCAGGGTAGAATGAGGATCAGAGACACGTTGGAGTCACGGTAGAGTGAAGATCAGAGACACGGTGGGATCAGGTTAGAGTGGCGATCAGAGACTCGGTGGGGTCAGGGTAAATGTAAGATCAGAGACAGACTGGGGTCAGGGTAGAGTGAGGATCAGAGACACGGTGGGGTCAGCGTAGAGTGAGGATCAGAGACACGGTGATGTCAGGGTAGAGTGAGGATCAGAGATATGGTGGGGTCAGCGTAGAGTGAGGATGAGAGACACAGTGGTGTCAGGGTAGAGTGAGGATCAGAGACACAGTGAGATCAGGGTAGAGTGAGGATCAGAGACACAGTGGTGTCAGGGTAGAGTGAGGATCAGAGACACGGTGGGGTCAGGGTAAAGTGAAGACCAGGGATACGGTGGGATCAGGTTAGAGTGAGGATGAGAGACACGGTGAGGTCAGGGCAGAGTGAGGATCAGAGACACGGTGGGGTCAGGGGAGAGTGAAGATCAGAGACACGGTGGGGTCAGGGGAGAGTGAAGATCAGAGACGCGGTGTGGTCAGCGTAGAGTGAGGATCAGAGACACTGTGGGATCAGGGTAGAGTGAGGATCAGAGACAAGGTGGGATCAGGGTAGAGTGAGGATCAGAGACAGGGTGGAGTCAGGGTAGAGTGAGGATCAGAGACATGTTGGGGTCAGGGGAGAATGATGATCAGAGTCATAGTGGGGTCAGGGTAGAGTGAGGATCAGAGACACGGTGGGATCAGGGTAGAGTGTGGATCAGAGATACGGTGGGGTCAGGTTAGAGTGAGGATCAGAGACACGGTGGGGTCAGGGTAGAGTGAGTATCAGAGTTACAGTGGGGTCAGGGTAGAGTGAGGATGAGAGACACGGTGAGGTCAGGGCAGAGTGAGGATCAGAGACACGGTGGGGTCAGGGGAGAGTGAAGATCAGAGACACGGTGGGGTCAGGGGAGAGTGAAGATCAGAGACGCGGTGTGGTCAGCGTAGAGTGAGGATCAGAGACACTGTGGGATCAGGGTAGAGTGAGGATCAGAGACAAGGTGGGATCAGGGTAGAGTGAGGATCAGAGACAGGGTGGGGTCAGGTAGAGTGAGGATCAGAGACACGGTGGAGCCAGGGTAGAGTGAGGATCAGAGACATGTTGGGGTCAGGGTAGAATGATGATCAGAGTCATAGTCGGGTCAGGGTAGAGTGTGGATCAGAGACACGGTGGGATCAGGGTAGAGTGTGGATCAGAGATACGGTGGGGTCAGGTTAGAGTGAGGATCAGAGACACGGTGGGGTCAGGGTAGAGTGAGTATCAGAGTTACAGTGGGGTCAGGGTAGAGTGAGTATCAGAGTTACAGTGGGGTCAGGGTAGAGTGAGTATCAGAGATACGCTGGGGTCAGGGTAGAGTGAAGATCAGAGACACGGTGGGGTAAGGGTAGAGTGAAGATCAGAGATACGGTGGGATCAGGGTAGAGTGAGGATCAGAGACATGGTGGAGTCAGGGTATAATGAGGATCAGAGACACGTTGGAGTCACGGTAGAGTGAAGATCAGAGACACGGTGGGATCAGGTTACAGTGGCGATCAGAGACTCGGTGGGGTCAGGGTAAATGTAAGATCAGAGACAGACTGGGGTCAGGGTAGAGTGAGGATCAGAGACACGGTGGGGTCAGCGTAGAGTGAGGATCAGAGACACGGTGATGTCAGGGTAGAGTGAGGATCAGAGATATGGTGGGGTCAGCGTAGAGTGAGGATGAGAGACACAGTGTGGTCAGGGTAGAGTGAGGATCAGAGACACAGTGGTGTCAGGGTAGAGTGAAGATCAGGGATACTGCTGGATCAGGTTAGAGTGAGGATGAGAGTCAGGTTGAGGTCAGGGTAGAATGAGGATCAGAGACACGGTGGGATCAGGGTAGAGTGAAGGTCAGAGGCATGGTGGGGTCAGGGTAGAGTGAGGATCAGAGACACGGTGGGGTCAGGTTAGAGTGGCGATCAGAGACTCGGTGGGGTCAGCGTAGAGTGAGGATCAGAGATGTGATGGGGTCAGGGTAGAGTGTGGATCAGAGATACGGTGGGGTCAGGGTAGAGTGACCATCAGAGTTACAGTGGTGTCAGGGTAGAGTGAGGATCAGAGACACGGTGGGGTTAGGGTAGAGTGAAGATCAGAGACATGGTGGGGTCAGGGTAGAGTGAGGATCAGAGACACGGTGGGATCGGGGCAGAGTGAAGATCAGAGATATGGTGGGATCAGGGTAGAATGAGGATCAGAGACACGTTGGAGTCACGGTAGAGTGAAGATCAGAGACACGGTGGGTCAGGTTAGAGTGGCGATCAGAGACTCGGTGGGGTCAGGGTAAATGTAAGATCAGAGACAGAGTGGGGTCAGGGTAGAATGAGGATCAGAGACACGGTGGGGTCAGGGTAGAGTGTGGTTCAGAGATATGGTGGGGTCAGCCTAGAGTGAGGATGAGAGACACAGTGGGGTCAGGGTAGAGTGAGGATCAGAGACACAGTGGTGTCAGGGTAGAGTGAGGATCAGAGACACGGTCGGGTCAGGGTAAAGTGAAGACCAGGGATACGGTGGGATCAGGTTAGAGTGAGGATGAGAGACACGGTGAGGTCAGGGCAGAGTGAGGATCAGAGTCACGGTAGGGTCAGGGGAGAGTGAAGATCAGAGACACGGTGGGGTCAGGGGAGAGTGAAGATCAGAGACGCGGTGTGGTCAGCGTAGAGTGAGGATCAGAGACACTGTGGGATCAGGGTAGAGTGAGGATCAGAGACAAGGTGGGATCAGGGCAGAGTGAGGATCAGAGACAGGGTGGGGTCAGGTAGAGTGAGGATCAGAGACACGGTGGAGTCAGGGTAGAGTGAGGATCAGAGACATGTTGGGGTCAGGGTAGAATGATGATCAGAGTCATAGTGGGGTCAGGGTAGAGTGAGGATCAGAGACACGGTGGGATCAGGGTAGAGTGTGGATCAGAGATACGGTGGGGTCAGGTTAGAGTGAGGATCAGAGACACGGTGGGGTCAGGATAGAGTGAGTATCAGAGTTACAGTGGGGTCAGGGTAGAGTGAGTATCAGAGTTACAGTGGGGTCAGGGTAGAGTGAGTATCAGAGATACGCTGGGGTCAGGGTAGAGTGAAGATCAGAGATACGGTGGGATCAGGGTAGAGTGAGGATCAGAGACACGGTGGATTCAGGGCAGAGTGAAGATCAGAGACACGGTGGGGTAAGGGTAGAGTGAAGATCAGAGATACGGTGGGATCAGGGTAGAGTGAGAATCAGAGACTCGGTGGAGTCAGGGTAGAATGAGGATCAGAGACACGTTGGAGTCACGGTAGAGTGAAGATCAGAGATACGGTGGGATCAGGTTAGAGTGGCGATCAGAGACTCGGTGGGGTCAGGGTAAATGTAAGATCAGAGACAGACTGGGGTCAGGGTAGAGTGAGGATCAGAGACACGGTGGGGTCAGCGTAGAGTGAGGATGAGAGACACAGTGTGGTCAGGGTAGAGTGAGGATCAGAGACACAGTGGTGTCAGGGTAGAGTGAGGATCAGAGACACAGTGAGATCAGGGTAGAGTGAGGATCAGAGACACGGTGGGGTCAGGGTAGAGTGAAGATCAGGGATACTGCTGGATCAGGTTAGAGTGAGGATGAGAGTCAGGGTGAGGTCAGGGTAGAATGAGGATCAGAGACACGGTGGGATCAGGGTAGAGTGAAGATCAGAGGCATGGTGGGGTCAGGGTAGAGTGAGGATCAGAGACACGGTGGGGTCAGGTTAGAGTGGCGATCAGAGACTCGGTGGGGTCAGGGTAAATGTAAGATCAGAGACAGAGTGGGGTCAGGGTAGAGTGATGATCAGAGACACGGTGGGGTCAGCGTAGAGTGAGGATCAGAGATGTGATGGGGTCAGGGTAGAGTGTGGATCAGAGATACGGTGGGGTCAGGGTAGAGTGACCATCAGAGTTACAGTGGTGTCAGGGTAGAGTGAGGATCAGAGACACGGTGGGGTTAGGGTAGAGTGAAGATCAGAGACATGGTGGGGTCAGGGTAGAGTGAGGATCAGAGACACGGTGGGATCGGGGCAGAGTGAAGATCAGAGATACGGTGGGATCAGGGTAGAATGAGGATCAGAGACACGTTGGAGTCACGGTAGAGTGAAGATCAGAGACACGGTGGGTCAGGTTAGAGTGGCGATCAGAGACTCGGTGGGGTCAGGGTAAATGTAAGATCAGAGACAGAGTGGGGTCAGGGTAGAATGAGGATCAGAGACACGGTGGGGTCAGCGTAGAGTGAGGATCAGAGATATGATGGGGCCAGGGTAGATTGAGGATCAGAGACACGGTGGGATCAGGGTAGAGTGTGGTTCAGAGATATGGTGGGGTCAGGGTAGAGTGACCATCAGAGTTACAGTGGTGTCAGGGTAGAGTGAGGATCAGAGACACGGTGGGGTTAGGGTAGAGTGAAGATCAGAGACACGGTGGGGTCAGGATAGAATGAGGATCAGAGACACGGTGGAGTCAGGGTAGAGTGAAGATCAGAGACACGGTGGGGTTAGGGTAGAGTGAAGAGCAGAGACACGGTGGGGTTAGGGTAGAGTGAAGAGCAGAGATACGGTGGGATCAGGGTAGAATGAGGATCAGTGACACGTTGGAGTCACGGTAGAGTGAAGATCAGAGACACGGTGAGATCAGGGTAGAGTGAGGATCAGAGACACGGTGGTGTCAAAGTAGAGTGAAGATCAGGGATACAGCGGGATCAGGTTAGAGTGAGGATGAGAGACACGGTGGGGTCAGGATAGAGTGAGGATCAGAGACACGGTGGGGTCAGGGTAGAGCGAAGATCAGAGATACAGTGGGAGCAGGGTAGATTGAACATCAGAGACATGGTGAGGTCAGTGTAGAGTGAACATCAGAGAAACGGTGTGGAAAGGGTAGAGTGAAGATCAGATACACATTGGGGTCAGGGAAGAGTGAGGATCATAAACACGGTGGGATCAGGGTAGAGTGTGGATCAGAGACACAGTGGGGTCAGGGTAGAGTGACGATCAGAGTTACAGTGGAGGCAGGGTAGAGTGAGGATCAGAGACACGGTGGGGTCAGGGAAAGGATGACGATCAGAGAGACAGTGAGGTCAGCGTAGAGTGAAGGTCAGAGATATGGCGGGGTCAGCGTAGAGTGAGGATCAGAGACACGGTGGGGTCAGGGTAAAGTGAAGACCAGGGATACTGTGGGATCAGGTTAGAGTGAGGATGAGAGACACGGTGAGGTCAGGGCAGATGGTGGGTCAGAGACACGGTGGGGTCAGGGGACAGTGAAGATCAGAGACACGGTGGGGTCAGGGGAGAGTGAAGATTAGAGACCCTGTGGGATCAGGGTAGAGTGAGGATCAGAGACACGGTAGGATCGGGGTAGAGTGAGGATCAGAGATACGGTGGGGTGAGGGTAGAGTGAGGATCAGAGATACGGTAGGGTCAAGGTAGAGTGAGGATCACAGATACGGTGGTGTCAGTGTAGAATGAGGATCAGAGATACGGTGGGGTCAGGGTAGAATGAAGATCAGAGACATGGTGGGGTCAGGGTAGAGTGAGTTCCAGAGACATGGTGGTGTCAGGGTAGAGTGAGGATCAGAGACACGGTGGGGTCAGGGTAGAGTGAGGATCAGAGATACAGTGGCGTCAGGGTAGAGGGAGGATTAGAGACACTGTGGGATCGGGGTAGAGTGAGGATCAGAGACACGGTGATGTCAGGGTAGAGTGAGGATCAGAGATATGGTGGGGTCAGCCTAGAGTGAGGATGAGAGACACAGTGGGGTCAGGATAGAGTGAGGATCAGAGACACAGTGGTGTCAGGGTAGAGTGAGGATCAGAGACACAGTGGTGTCAGGGTAGAGTGAGGATCAGAGACACGGTGGGGTCAGGATAAAGTGTAGACCAGGGATATGGTGGGATCAGGTTAGAGTGAGGATGAGAGACACAGTGAGGTCAGGGCAGAGTGAGGATCAGAGACACAGTGGGGTCAGGGGAGAGTGAAGATCAGAGACACGGTGGGGTCAGGGGAGAGTGAAGATCAGAGACGCGGTGTGGTCAGCGTAGAGTGAGGATCAGAGACACTGTGGGATCAGGGTAGAGTGAGGATCACAGACACGGTAGGGTCAGGGTGGAGTGAGGATCAGAGATACGGTGGGGTCAGGGTAGAATGAAGATCAGAGACATGGTGGGGTCAGGGTAGAGTGAGAATCAGAGATACGTTGGGGTCAGGGCAAAGTGATGATTGGAGACATGGTTGGGTCAGCGTAGAGTGAGGATCAGAGAAACGGTGGGGTCAGGGTAGAGTGAGGATCAGAGACACAGTGGTGTCAGGGTAGAGTGAGGATCAGAGACACGGTGGGGTCAGGGTAAAGTGAAGACCAGGGATACGGTGGGATCAGGTTAGAGTGACGATTAGAGACACGGTGGGATCAGGGTAGAGTGAGGGTCAGAGACACAGTGGGGTCAGGGTAGAGTGAAGGTCAGAGATACGGTGGGATCAGGGTAGAGTGAGGATCAGAGACACGGTGGAGTCAGGGTAGAGTGAGGATCAGAGACATGATGGGTTCAGGGTAGAGAGGATCAGAGACACGGTGGGATCAGGATAGAGTGTGGATCAGAGATACGGTGGGGTCAGGTTAGAGTGAGGATCAGAGACACGGTGGGGTCAGGGTAGAGTGAGTATCAGAGTTACAGTGGGGTCAGGGTAGTGTTAGGATCAGAGATACAGTGGTGTCAGGATAGAGTGGGGATCAGAGATACGGTGGGGTCAGGGTAGAATGAAGATCAGAGACATGGTGGGGTCAGGGTAGAGTGAGGACCAGAGACATGGTGGTGTCAGGGTAGAGTCAGGATCAGAGACACGGTGGGGTCAGGGTAGAGTGAGGATCAGAGATACAGTGGCGTCAGGGTAGAGGGAGGATTAGAGACACTGTGGGATCAGGGTAGAGTGAGGATCAGAGACACGGTGATGTCAGGGTGGAGTGAGGATCAGAGATATGGTGGGGTCAGCCTAGAGTGAGGATGAGAGACACAGTGGGGTCAGGGTAGAGTGAGGATCAGAGACACAGTGGTGTCAGGGTAGAGTGAGGATCAGAGACACAGTGGTGTCAGGGTAGAGTGAGGATCAGAGACACGGTGGGGTCAGGGTAAAGTGAAGACCAGGGATACGGTGGGATCAGGTTAGAGTGAGGATGAGAGACACGGTGAGGTCAGGGCAGAGTGAGGATCAGAGACACGGTGGGGTCAGGGGAGAGTGGCGATCAGAGAAACGGTGGGGTCAGGGGAGAGTGAAGATCAGAGACGCGGTGTGGTCAGCGTAGAGTGAGGATCAGAGACACTGTGGGATCAGGGTAGAGTGAGGATCAGAGACACGGTGGGATCAGGGTAGAGTGAGGATCAGAGACACAGTGGTGTCAGGGTAGAGTGAGGATCAGAGACACGGTGGGTTAAGGGTAGAGTGAGGATCAGAGATACGGTGGGGTCAGGGTAGAATGAAGATCAGAGACATGGTGTGGTCAGGGTAGATTGAGGATCAGAGATACGTTGGGGTCAGGGCAAAGTGATGATTGGAGACATGGTGGGGTCAGCGCAGAGTGAGGATCAGAGACACTGTGGGATCAGGGTAGAGTGAGGATCAGAGACACGGTGGGGTCAGGGTAGAGTGAGGATCTGTGATATGGTGGAGTCAGGATAGAGTGACGATCAGAGACACAGTGGGATTAGGGTAGAGTGAGGGTCAGAGACACGGTGGGGTCAGGGTAGAGTGAAGGTCAGAGATACGGTGGGGTCAGGGTAGAGTGAAGGTCAGAGATACGGTGGGATCAGGGTAGAGTGAGGATCAGAGACATGATGGGGTCAGGTAGAGTGAGGATCAGACACACGGTGGAGTCAGGGTAGAGTGAGGATCAGAGACATGTTGGGGTCAGGGTAGAATGATGATCAGAGTCACAGTGGGGTCAGGGTAGAGTGAGGATCAGAGATACAGTGGTGTCAGGGTAGAGTGGGGATCAGAGATACGGTGGGGTCAGGGTAGAGTGAGGATCAGAGACACTGTGGGATCAGGGCAGAGTGAAGATCAGAGACACGGTGGGGTAAGGGTAGAGTGAAGATCAGAGATACGGTGGGATCAGGGTAGAGTGAGGATCAGAGACATGGTGGAGTCAGGGTAGAATGAGGATCAGAGACACGTTGGAGTCACGGTAGAGTTAAGATCAGAGACACGGTGGGATCAGGTTAGAGTGGCGATCAGAGACTCGGTGGGGTCAGGGTAAATGTAAGATCAGAGACAGACTGGGGTCAGGGTAGAGTGAGGATCAGAGACACGGTGGGGTCAGCGTAGAGTGAGGATCAGAGACACGGTGATGTCAGGGTAGAGTGAGGATCAGAGATATGGTGGGGTCAGCGTAGAGTGAGGATGAGAGACACAGTGGGGTCAGGGTAGAGTGAGGATCAGAGACACAGTGGTGTCAGGGTAGAGTGAGGATCAGAGACACAGTGAGATCAGGGTAGAGTGAGGATCAGAGACACGGTGGGGTCAGGGTAGAGTGAAGATCAGGGGTACTGCTGGATCAGGTTAGAGTGAGGATGAGAGACAGGGTGAGGTCAGGGTAGAGTGAGGATCAGAGACACGGTGGGATCAGGGTAGAGTGAAGATCAGAGGCATGGTGGGGTCAGGGTAGAGTGAGGATCAGAGACACGGTGGGGTCAGGTTAGAGTGGCGATCAGAGACTCGGTGGGGTCAGGGTAAATGTAAGATCAGAGACAGAGTGGGGTCAGGGTAGAGTGATGATCAGAGACACGGTGGGGTCTGCGTAGAGTGAGGATCAGAGATGTGATGGGGCCAGGGTAGAGTGTGGATCAGAGATACGGTGGGGTCAGGGTAGAGTGACCATTAGAGTTACAGTGGTGTCAGGGTAGAGTGAGGATCAGAGACACGGTGGGGTTAGGATAGAGTGAAGATCAGAGACATGGTGGGGTCAGGGTAGAGTGAGGATCACAGACACGGTGGGATCGGGGCAGAGTGAAGATCAGAGACACGGTGGGGTTAGGGTAGAGTGAAGATCAGAGATACGGTGGTATCAGGGTAGAATGAGGATCAGAGACACGTTGGAGACACGGTAGAGTGAAGATCAGAGACACGGTGGGGTCAGGTTAGAGTGGCGATCAGAGACTCGGTGGGGTCAGGGTAAATGTAAAATCAGAGACAGAGTGGGGTCAGGGTAGTGTGAGGATCAGAGACACGGTAGGGTCAGCGTAGAGTGAGGATCAGAGATATGATGTGGTCAGGGTAGATTGAGGATCAGAGACGGTGGGATCAGGGTAGAGTGTGGTTCAGAGATATGGTGGGGTCAGGGTAGAGTGACCATCAGAGTTACAGTGGTGTCAGGGTAGAGTGAGGATCAGAGACACGGTGGGGTTAGGGTAGAGTGAAGATCAGAGACACGGTGGGGTCAGGATAGAATGAGGATCAGAGACACGGTGGTGTCAGGGTAGAGTGAGAATCAGAGACACGGTGGGATCAGGGCAGAGTGAAGATCAGAGACACGGTGGGGTAAGGGTAGAGTGAAGATCAGATACACATTGGGGTCAGGGAAGAGTGAGGATCATAAACACGGTGGGATCAGGGTAGAGTGTGGATCAGAGACACAGTGGGGTCAGGGTAGAGTGACGATCAGAGTTACAGTGGAGGCAGGGTAGATTGAGGATCAGAGACACGGTGGGGTCAGGGAAAGGATGACGATCAGAGAGACAGTGAGGTCAGCGTAGAGTGAAGGTCAGAGATATGGCGGGGTCAGCGTAGAGTGAGGATCAGAGACACGGTGGGATCATGGTAGAGTGTAGATCAGAGACGCAGTGGGGTCAGGGTAGAGTGAGGGTCAGGGATACGGTGGGGTCAGTGTAGAATGACGATCAGAGACACGTTGGGTCAGGGTAGAGTGTGGATCAGAGATATGATGGGGTCAGTGTAGAGTGAGGATCAGAGACACGGTGAGGTCAGGGTGGAGTGAAGGTCAGAGATATGGTGGGGTCAGCGTAGAGTGAAGATCAGAGACACAGTGGGATCAGGGTAGAGTGAGTATCAGAGATATGGTGGGGTCAGGGTAGAGTGACCATTAGAGTTACAGTGGTGTCAGGGTAGAGTGAGGATCAGAGACACGGTGGGGTTAGGATAGAGTGAAGATCAGAGACATGGTGGGGTCAGGGTAGAGTGAGGATCAGAGACACGGTGGGATCGGGGCAGAGTGAAGATCAGAGACACGGTGGGGTTAGGGTAGAGTGAAGATCAGAGATACGGTGGGATCAGGGTAGAATGAGGATCAGAGACACGTTGGAGTCACGGTAGAGTGAAGATCAGAGACACGGTGGGGTCAGGTTAGAGCGGCGATCAGAGACTCGGTGGGGTCAGGGTAAATGTAAAATCAGAGACAGAGTGGGGTCAGGGTAGAGTGAGGATCAGAAACACGGTAGGGTCAGCGTAGCGTGAGGATCAGAAATATGATGGGGTCAGGGTAGATTGAGGATCAGAGACACGGTGGGATCAGGGTAGAGTGTGGTTCAGAGATATGGTGGGGTCAGGGTAGAGTGACCATCAGAGTTACAGTGGTGTCAGGGTAGAGTGAGGATCAGAGACACGGTGGGGTCAGGATAGAATGAGGATCAGAGATACGGTGGTGTCAGGGTAGAGTGAGAATCAGAGACACGGTGGGATCAGGGCAGAGTTAAGATCAGAGACACGGTGGGGTAAGGGTAGAGTGAAGATCAGAGATACGGTGGGATCAGGGTAGAGTGAGGATCAGAGACATGGTGGAGTCAGGGTAGAGTGAGAATCAGAGACACGGTGGTGTCAGGGCAGAGTGAAGATCAGAGACACGGTGGGGTTAGGGTAGAGTGAAGAGCAGAGATATGGTGAGGTCAGTGTAGAGTGAAGATCAGAGAAACGGTGTGGAAAGGGTAGAGTGAAGATCAGATACACATTGGGGTCAGGGAAGAGTGAGGATCATAAACACGGTGGGATCAGGGTAGAGTGTGGATCAGAGACACAGTGGGGTCAGGGTAGAGTGACGATCAGAGTTACAGTGGAGGCAGGGTAGATTGAGGATCAGAGACACGGTGGGGTCAGGGAAAGGATGACGATCAGAGAGACAGTGAGGTCAGCGTAGAGTGAAGGTCAGAGATATGGCGGGGTCAGCGTAGAGTGAGGATCAGAGACACGGTGGGATCATGGTAGAGTGAAGATCAGAGACGCGGTGGGGTCAGGGTAGAGTAAGGATCAGAGATATGGTGGGGTCAGGGTAGAGTGAGGATCAGAGATACGGTGGGGTCAGGGTTGAGTGAGGATCAGAGACACGGTGGGGTCAGGGTAGAGTAAGGATCAGAGACACGGTGGGGTCAGGGTAGAGTAAGGATCAGAGATATGGTGGGGTCAGGGTAGAGTGAGGATCAGAGATACGGTGGGGTCAGGGTTGAGTGAGGATCAGAGACACAGTGCGGTCAGGGTAGAGTGAATTTCAGAGATACAGTGGGAGCAGGGTAGATTGAGCATAGAGACACGGTGAGGTCAGTGTAGAGTGAACATCAGAGAAACGGTGGGGAAAGGGTAGAGTGAAGATCAGATACACGGTGGGGTCAGGGAAGAGTGAGGATCATAAACACGGTGGGATCGGGGAGAGTGAGAATCAGAGACACGGTGGGGTTAGGGTAGATGGAAGATCAGAGACATGGTGGGGTCAGGGTAGAGTGACGATCAGATCCACGGTGGGGTCAGGGTAGAGTGAGGATCAGAGACACGGTGGGATCAGGGTAGAGTGTGGATCAGAGATACGGTAGGGTCAGGGTAGAGTGACGATCAGAGTTACAGTGGGGTCAGGGTAGTGTGAGGATCAGAGACAGGTTGGGGTCAGTGTAGAGTGAAGATCAGAGACAGGGTGGGGTCAGGGTAGAGTGAGGATCAGAGACACGGTGGGATCAGGGTAGAGTGTGGATCAGAGATACGGTAGGGTCAGGGTAGAGTGACGATCAGAGTTACACTGGGGTCAGGGTAGAGTGAGGGTCAGGGATACGGTGGGGTCAGTGTAGAGTGACGATCAGAGACACGTTGGGTCAGGGTAGAGTGTGGATCAGAGATATGATGGGGTCAGTGTAGAGTGAGGATCAGAGACACGGTGAGGTCAGGGTGGAGTGAAGGTCAGAGATATGGTGGGGTCAGCGTAGAGTGAAGATCAGAAACACAGTGGGATCAGGGTAGAGTGAGTATCAGAGATATGGTGGGGTCAGGGTAGTGTGAGGTTCAGAGATACAGTGGTGTCAGAGTAGAGTGAGGATCAGAGACACGGTGGGGTTAGGATAGAGTGAAGATCAGAGACATGGTGGGGTCAGGGAAGAGTGAGGATCATAAACACGGTGGGATCGGGGAGAGTGAGAATCAGAGACACGGTGGGGTTAGGGTAGATGGAAGATCAGAGACATGGTGGGGTCAGGGTAGAGTGACGATCAGATCCACGGTGGGGTCAGGGTAGAGTGAGGATCAGAGACACGGTGGGATCAGGGTAGAGTGTGGATCAGAGATACGGTAGGGTCAGGGTAGAGTGACGATCAGAGTTACAGTGGGGTCAGGGTAGTGTGAGGATCAGAGACAGGTTGGGGTCAGTGTAGAGTGAAGATCAGAGACACGGTGGGGTCAGGGTAGAGTGAGGATCAGAGATACGGTGGGATCAGGGTAGAGTGTGGATCAGAGATACGGTAGGGTCAGGGTAGAGTGACGATCAGAGTTACACTGGGGTCAGGGTAGAGTGAGGGTCAGGGATACGGTGGGGTCAGTGTAGAGTGACGATCAGAGACACGTTCGGTCAGGGTAGAGTGTGGATCAGAGATATGATGGGGTCAGTGTAGAGTGAGGATCAGAGACACGGTGAGGTCAGGGTGGAGTGAAGGTCAGAGATATGGTGGGGTCAGCGTAGAGTGAAGATCAGAAACACAGTGGGATCAGGGTAGAGTGAGTATCAGAGATATGGTGGGGTCAGGGTAGTGTGAGATTCAGAGATACAGTGGTGTCAGAGTAGAGTGAGGATCAGAGATACAGTGGGGTCAGGGTAGAGTGAGGGTACTTGCCTCACCATTCTTCTCAATGTAAAAGCCAGCAAGTCTTGTACATATTTGGATGTAAGTCTGGATGAATACACATACACCTTCATGATATTTGTTAAGAATGAAATTCAAACTCGCTTTCAAAGCTAGCTTCGCTACACATTTAATTGGCACTGAAAAACTAATGTGAAATTGTTACAAGATTTATTTTAGTCATACTGTCATTATTATTATCTGCTCACTTGACTATTTTTCTCCTTGGGTGACCATGATTAATAACGACAATTATTTAAAGCTAAATGTGACTATTGTTGGACATACTCTACAAAAGAGTGGATAATGTTCGATTGTAAGTGAAGGCTCTGAACAGGGAATGCTATCTGCTGTGTATCTGCATAAACCTACACTCCATTGCTTTAACCACTCGTGCTCAGAGCCAACAGCACTGGTGTTGAGTGTGGGACGCGGAACCCTGACCTCAGTTCACCTGCCCCTTTCCTCACAAGGAGACAGCAGATGTCAGAGAGCACCCAGCCACCGACAGACCCCCTCCAGAGAAGGTCTCTTTCAGACTACTCAAGAAGTGGCTGGGTCTTCCTCCTTTGCTGTCACTGCCACCCTCAGGCATGTGGGTGTTCAAGCTGAGGAGGGTAAACCTGTCTCTGGGCAGTAAACACTCAGTACATCTGGGTCATATGGACACAAATGCTCCTGGGGTGGCCTGACCAAAGCTCCAAGGCCATCAGGCTCTACTACAAAGTAGGTTCCCTCCTACCAAGCTGTTGAGCTCAGCACTGCACCTAGATGTAGTGGGAAGAAAAGGAAAAAGATCTAGTGGCATATGTGAAATTTCATTGTAAATACAATTACACATTTGTGAATATACATTCACTTATCATCATCATCAGCTGTATGAACAAATGTCATTTTAGCTTGGTCATCAACTGGCCAGCCAGAAGCAAAGGAGTTATAAGAATTTTCTTCTGTTTAAAAATCTCCTCCAAAGCCTTCTGATGATGTCTTGTCAGAATGTAACTACTATTTCATGGTTTTAAAGAAGTTTCCTTGCAGAGAGCACAAATACAGGCTGTCGGCTGTTTTTTACAGGCCAGAGGAGTTTTCTTTTGTAGTCTGGAATAAAAGTGATACTGATATTGTCAGTAGGTATTGTCTGGAGAAGCACTGAGCCCTAAACTAACTACTGTTTCAAAATTGCACCATTAGAATTCAATACTGTGACCAAGCCTCCTACAGGAAGAGAAGGTAGACAAGCAGGAGGCTGGAAGAAAACAGCAAGCAAGGCAGCATCAGGAGGTGGAGAAGTCAATGTTTTGGGTGTAACCCTTTTTCTGGAATTGGGAGTAGGTGTGGAGGGAGCTGCAGAAAAAGGGGGAGGTGGGGGCAGGGTGGTGAATTGGGGATAGGTGTAGACAGATAGAGGGTACGACTTGGTTGGTCAATGGGAGGAATGAATCCCGTTGATGGCCGGGAGGAGCGGAAGGGAGGAGGGGAGGCTGGGAAGGGAGATGGGGGAAGGGAAGGGAGGTTATTTGAAATTGAAGAACTTCTACCTGAGCATCCTACAGCCTGGAGGAGTCAACATTGAGTTCTCCAATTTCAAATAACCTTCCCACCCATCTCCCATCTCCACCCCTCCTCCCCGCCCACCCCCAATCCTCCCACCCACCTTCTGGGTTCATTTCTCTCATTGACCAACCAGGTCAAAGCATCTACCTTTCTTCACCTATCCTCACTTCACCACCCTGTCCCCACCACCCCCTTTATCTGCAGTTCCCCTCCACCCACTCCCAGTCCTGAAGAAGGGTTATACCTGAAATGTCGGCTTCTCCACCTCCTGATGCTGCCTTGGCTTGTTGTGTTCTTCCAGCCTCCTGCTTGTCTACCATGGGTTCCAGCATCTGCAGTTTTTTAAATCTCCTACAGAAAGAGAAGCAGTCACTATTGAGACAAAGGGTTGCACTGCAAATACTCCACTGTCTCTTCCATTCCAGAGTTTAAGTGGAAAGTCATGAACAAATTATTGTATAGGATAGGTGTAACATGTACTTCTCTGGTGTAGCATTATCTTTGAAAACAGTTATTACAGGAACAGGTTATAATAGCATTCCAGACTCTTTAGGAAGTACATGGATATTGATTGGATGACTGACATTAACTTTGGAGAAGTTCCTTTAAGGTTACCGCTAAATCAATCACATGATTAAAGCAATCATCTTTGTTGTGCTGTTTACTGTGTTTTTCACAACAGTTACATCACATATATATGAAATTTGTTCCATTTGTGATAGGTCTGTAACAGGAGACAGTAGAAAATATTACTTTATATGCCACATTGCCTTTCTCCTAACATCGCTGCTAATTTTGTATTCCGTTAGAGCATCTCCAAATCTGAAAATATTAGAAATATGATGAGCATAAAGAGTGAGAGTCCTAGTTAGGGTCACTTTGGCATCAAATTCAAAAGCTCACCTGTAGAAATGTTGGTACTGTGGAAAATTACATTTAGGCGGACAGCACGTCATACACAATGCTAAGTACGTTCAGATTTACAATCTTTTCAGCTTAGTTGAGTATTAAGAGAAAAATGATTATTGCTTAATCCAAGTACCATGTCTTGGCCATTTTAAAGAACTCTTTGATGATTTTCTTGGACTTGGCAGGAGTTATCCTTGAGGTCTATAGTCCTGTCACTGTCCGGGGAAAATTAGTAGGTATTCAGACTGTTTTGAACATACATTCAGTCAATTTTCTGAAATACATAACTTGCATGAGGAAGGGTCAGTGAACTTGAAATGTTAATTCTGTATTTCTCTCCACAGATGCTGCCAGACCTGCATTTTCAGTTTTTGTTTCATGACTCCCAGTAATTTTGAATTTCTTTCAAAAGACTAAAATATATATATATAAGGCAAGGAAGCTGTAAAGATACGATTTACTGGTCCTATAGTTTAAATACCTTCCTTAATTTGAAACCATTTTGTATAAAGGTGGTAATTTTAGTAAAATATTTTGGAACATCAAATGTTTTAAATCAATTAATTGTGATCCCACATATGGCAGAAAATTAAACTATAGATAAAAGGGAAAGTTAAGTGCTGGTTCTTGTCAGAACAGTGTTTCTGAGACCAAAGAGGGTAAAAACTGTGATCAAACACTGTCATAAGAGCAAGTCATTGTAGGAAATAATGAAGTGTTTTGCATATCTGAAATAAGGGTATAGATAGCCAACAGGACTCTACTTTAATGATTGTACAATGAGATAAAATGAGAACAATGAAGGATTCATTAATCAAGAAAATTAATGGAAAAAATATCCATATATTATCAATGAAACTTCTGGCCAAATTTTCCTCTCATGGCATTGTTTTAGTCAGATTCAAACTGCTGTTTGAACCCAATTTTACTTGATCAGTACATTAGCATAGCATTTGAAGGTTAGGATAAAGCTAGGGAACACACTCATGATGACAGTGGGAAAACTGCATTCAAGTGACATTTGCAAAGATGTGAACTTTTAAAAGAGAATGTCACAATAAAGTGGCAGCAAGATTTGAAAGAAACTTCAAAGAGTCTAAGGATACAAGAAGATGCACACAAGAACGGAGGGAAGGTGCAGGAAGGTGCATGCCTCCTCTACAGTCTGCTGCCCCAGTGTGATGTGGCTGATAAAGGGCAGATGATCTTTAATGGGTTGAAGGTGTTGACATTCAGTTTTGCTGCATGTGCCATTTCCACACTCAGTGCTGCAATATGTAGCCAAAGCAAAGTCTTAGACCAAATAAAACTGCAGAGGCTGGGATCCAAAGGAGACAAGCATGAGGCTGGGAGAACACAGCAAGCCAGGCAGCATCAGGAGATAGAGAATTCAGTGTTTCAGGTATAACCCTTCTTCAGGAATAGGGGTGGGGAGGGGGGTAGCTGCAGATAAAGGAGGGGGGCATAGGGTTCTGGGTGGGGAGAGGGGCAGAATGGTGAGGAGGTGATAGGTGAGTACAGGTGGTAGGTCGATGTGAGGAATGAGTCCAGTTAGTAGCTGGAAGGAAGGGTCGATTGGTGGAATGGAAGGGAGGAGGCGGGGCTGGAAAGGGAGTTGGGGAATGGGTGGGAAGGCTATTTGAAATTGGGGAACTCAGTGTTGAGTCCTCTGGGCTGTAGGCTGCCCAGGCAGAAGATGAGATGTTGTTCCTCCAATTTGTGGTCTGATTCGCTGTGGCAATGAAGGAGAACGAGGATGGTCATGTCAGAGAGGGAGTGGGAAGGGGATTCGAAATGGGTAGTGCCCGGCAGATCAGGCTGACCCTTACAAGCCTCACTGAGATGCTCAGCCAAATGTGCCCCTAGTTTACGTTCGTTTTCCAATTTCAAATAATCTTCTCACCCATTCCCTGACTCCCTCTAACCAACCCTCCTTCCTGCTACCAACCTTCTATCGACCTACCAGGTTGTACTTACCACCTGTATTCATCTATCATCACCTCACCACTCCACCCCTTTCCCTATCCAAAACCTTCCGCCCCCACTTTATCTGCAACTCCCCCTACACATCCTACTTCACACACACCCCTCCCCCCACCCCCCACCTCCCCATCTCCATTCCTGATGAAAGGTTATAGTCGAAACATCAGACTTCTCCACCTCCTGATGCTGCCTGGCTTGCTGTGTTCTTCCAGTCTCCTGCTTGTCTACAAAGCAAAATTTGGGGCTACAGTTACATCTAACTGTTGTTGAATGTGTAATCTCCGTGACAGTGGGAGAGAAAAATAATTAATACCTTCGGCCACTGGTAAGCGTGATTCATATTTGTCATGCCAAAATAAAAGGACATGAATTCCCCATTTCAATTTCAAGTCTGCTTCAAAACATAGGAGAAAGTGAGGACTGCAGATGCTGGAGATCAGAGCTGAAAATGTGTTGCTGGAAAAGCGCAGCAGGTCAGGCAGCATCCAAGGAGCAGGAGAATTGGCGTTTCGGGCATGAGCCCTTCCTGAAGAAGGGCTCATGAACGAAATGTCAATCCTCCTGCTCCTTGGATGCTGCCTGACCTGCTGCGCTTTTCCAGCAACACATTTTCAGCTGCTTCAAAACATATTTTTACTTATTGACATGTTTTGCTCTGGTAAGGACAGTTTTTATTGTCCCTCTCCGTAATTTTAGCTTCCTTTTTATCACTGGTATTTTATCCTCGTTCCCTACTGTGAAAACAAATACAAAGAACAAGTTTAACCAATATGTTGCTACCTTTTTATCTATTACAGTGAGAACTGCACTTGCCTTTAATGATGATATGTGGACTCATAAAGATTGATGCAGGAAACACTATAATAGACAATAACACAAAGGCAGACTTATTAAGCAAATACTTTGTATCTCTTCCACAAAACAGAAAAAATATAATTCCAATAATAGGAGGAAACCTAAAAACAAAAGGGAGTAATTTATTGTAATCAACATAATTTAGAAAGAACCAGAAGGAAATAATGGGATTTAGAATTTAAAAACAAGCCAGCATCTGACGGTCTCCAGACTGGGTAATGAAAGACGTAAGCGACAATATTTCAGAGACATTATTCATGATCTTTCAAAGCTCACTTGATTGGGATTGTAATGTTAACTTTGCCAATGTCACTTCATTTTTCAAAAAGAATGGAAGACAAAACCAAGTAAGTACACACATGCTGGTTTAACATCAGTTGTTGGAAAGTAGCACGATCCATCATTACAGATGGAGTGACTGAGCTCTTGGACAAACATGAGCAGATGGTAGATTCATCAGGCTTATTCCTGGGATGGAGGGACTGTCCTATTAAGAGAGATTGGGCATCTGGGCTTATATTGTTTTAGAGTTCTGAAGAATGACAGGTGATCTCATTGAAACCCACAAAATAAGAAGGGACAGACACGGTAGAAGCAGGTAACATGTTTCCCTTGGTTGGCAATTTTAGAACTGGGGGCACCATTTGAAAATAAGGGAGATGCCATTTAGGACCAAATGGAAGAGAACTATTTTGCTCAGAAGATTGTGAATCTCTAGAGGGCCGTGAAAGCTCAGTCTTTGAGCTATATTTAAAGTAGAGGTTGATAAATTCTTGATTATCAAAGGGTTTTGGGGACAGTGCAGGTATAAGGCAATGAAGGGTTTGATAAGCCATGATTATGTTTGAATTGCAGAGGAGGCTCAAAGGGCTGAATGGCTTATTTCTGTTCCTACCTTTCTATGATCCGAGATCAAGGGGGGCAAAATATTGTTAAGGGTAAGTCATATCTGACAATTTAAAGTTTCTGAAGGGGTCCCTAATAAAGTAGATAAAGGTATGTCTATGGGTGTTACTTAAATGGATTTCCAGTAGGCATGTAATAAGACTTCAAACAAGGGACAACATTGAGAGTGCACAGAGCTGGAGGAGTCTTTTAATTTGGGTTAGAAATTGGTTGGTCAGGGAGAGGGCAGATAAAGGTAGGTGTTATGTATTCTACATGGTGGCATATGATGTTTCCCAGGAATCTGGTTTAGTCTATCAACCTCAGAGCATGCTGCTAATACTTAGATAGAAATAAACCATTGTGAAATCCTGGAACTGAGGGGACCAAGTGCAGAGGCAGCCAGGCAGCTTGGGAGGGAGTTTCCACTGCATTCTATTGGATTTAAGTTGCCTCTCTGTTGTATCTCCAACAAAAGAAAATGTAGACCACAATATTTAATCAAGTGCTTGAACCAGATTGAATCAATAGATCTGTGAAACATTCTGAGCCAAAATATTCTGGGCACTAACAAAGTGTTTCTACAGTTGGCATGAATTTCGAACACAAAAATGTCCATAATGTGGCGCTAATTGGGACTAAAGTGGCAGGCTCATTCAGAGTTGATAGTGAAAGGCTGGCATGGGAAATCTATGTGACATACACCACTGCAGCTTTTGCAGTTATGTTTCTGAGGCACATTGTTGGCAGACAATGAGGATCTCAATGCCTGCATTTAATACGTTAAATTAGAATTGCTGAAAAACCAGGACAGGAGTAATGATACCAGTGCATTTGCTCACACTCAAATTGATTGTAATTTAAATATTTCTTTGACAGCATGGTGGATCGAAGGTCTGTTCCTGTGCTGAACTGTCCTACGTTCTATGAAATATCCCAATTTAGAACAAGCCATATCGATTGGAATTTGACTTGGTATTTTAACAATCTAAGCTCAACCTGTTGTAAGTAGCTTGCATTATATGTAGTCTTTAAAACTGAAAGATTAGAAGGAGTCTTGTTTCAATTTGTATGGGCTAATAAATGAAATTATAATACAAATAAGAAGGAAGTTAAAATGCAGCAGTTCACACAGTGTTAACTCGGAGGCTGGAGGTGAGCGGGTGTTGAGCAGGGATAGGTAAAGGGTAGAGGGGAGGGTCAACGGTTTTGTGATTGGAAAATAGAATGAATACGAACAAAATGTTGGCAATACCCAGCAGGCCTAGCAGGATTGATAAACAGAGGCAAGGGGGCTGCATTTTCAGGTCTTTCCAAGAGCAGGAATGGAGGCAGTGCAGAAGCTCAGGAAGCCCAGGTGAATAGAAGGATCTTGGGATGCTTTTCCATGAAGGGGTCAGGGCAAGTTAATACGGTAGTTAAGAAGCATTATAGGATGCTTGCCTTCACCAGTTGAGACACAAATTATAAAAGCAGGGAAGTCATGTGGAAGTCATAAAGAACTGTGGTTTGGCCACAGCTGGAGTAGTGTGTGCAGGAGAGTGAATCACTGCTCTATAGGAAGTATGAGATTGCACTGAAGGGAGTGCAGAGGAGATTCACCAGGATGCTGCCTGGGATGGTGTATATCAGCTTTGAAGAGAGGCTGGATAAGCTCGGGTTGTTTTCTTTGAAGCAATGGTTGAGGAGGGATCCGATTGAGGTGTAGGAGATTATAAGGGGCATGGACAGGGTGGATAGAAAGCAGCTGGTCCCTTCAGTCAAAGGGTCAAGAACAAAGGGGGCACAATTTAAAATGCAAAGCAGGAGGTTTAGAGGGGATTTGAGGAAAAACCTTTTCAGCCAGAGGGTGGTAGGGGTCTGGATTGCATTGCTTGGGGCGGAAGCTGAGGCAGGTAACCTCACAACTTTTAAAACATACTTGGATGAGCACTTAAACTGTCACAACATTCAAGGCTATGAGTCCAATGCAAAGAATTGGGACTTGTGTGGGTAATGTACTTTGTGCCTTGATGGGCTTAAGGGTCTCTTGCATACTGTATGATCCTAGTGTAGTTTTGAGTTTTGTAGTTAAGAGCTTTGTTAAATGTTTCCCAATGCAGATTGCTGCAGTTAGGTCGACACACTGAACATGTTTGCCTGGGTAAGGACACAGCCAAAACCCATCGATTAGGAGGATGGTTTACTGCCACCTATTTCTCTCCAGGAGCCTGGCTGCTTTTTCTTCTGTATTAAAGTTTTTAAATTGAGAGCACCTTCTTATTGAAACAGCCTCCCAGTTACTGACCTTCCACTGCAAATGTATCCTCATCTCAAACGGAGAAATCTCTGACTAACTTTCAAGCTTGGAGTATCCACAACCCTGGATGAGACCGAGAACCAGCTCCATGCCAATTAAGGACTCATCCAAGTGACAAAAAAAATTAGCCAGTTTGCCACAGACCCAGAACTCTGATCTGAAAAACTAACCCAGCTCTTCCTTCCCAACCCTGTGCCAAACATTCAGCCCAATGCAAACCCATGTGACATCAGCTATTCTAACTCCTTTACTCTCCTCATTCACTCTGAATTGCTTCCCTGTGAACTTACCGCACTCTGTTCTCCAGGACTAACACTTGGGTTGTTAGTCCAAAACCACTGACAAGGGTGTTCTTGTTGTCTGCTGTACACAGACATTTCTTCCTACCTCCCCTGGACCATGACCCCATCAAGCCATTGTTTTCAGGACTGTCACTGACCTCATCTCTGGGTGATCTGGATGAGTTCTGAGATCCTCCCTCCACTGTTTCCCAACTCTTAGTTCCTCAATCCTAAACAGTCAATTTTTACTTTCTTCCCAAGGACTATGCCAGCAGACCCATCGTTTCAGTGTGTATTTGTCCCAATTAACTTCATGCACTGAATCCATTTTTCACTTTTTTTTCCTTGATTCTTTTGACAGTCCACAGCACTTCAACAATTTCCAGTTTCCTGTCCCTAACTGCCTCATCTTCACTATGGATGTTCAATTCCACTATATGCCCACCCCCCACTGGGGTGGCCTTAGGTTCTCCAGTTTAGCCTGAAAGTGAGGCCCAAACTGTCAGTAGTCACCTACCCTGCCTGGCTTTCTCATTGAACAATTGTTCCTTTAACTTGTTTCACTTCTTTCAAAAAATGCTATGGTCCAGTAGTGATCCAGTTAGGCCTATCTCCTGTGGGGCTTGCGAAACATTTCTTGTTCAACTCAAGACCCCTTCAAATGTTTTCTTCTGGTAAATCATTTTTTCTGGTACAAGGATGCTGCTTCCTCAACCTTCCTGGAAAAACAAAAATTCATCCATTTTCTTCTAAGTTCTACCCTTCTTTCACCTTTGCATGGTCCATCTTCCACACTTCCCTTTCCTTCTCTGACTCACTGTCTCCATTTCTGGAGATAGGCTGTTTACTAATCTTCATTACAACCTACAACCCTCCATAAATACCTTGACTACACTATTTCACATCTTGCTTCCTGTAAAGATTCCATTGCACTCATCCAGTTTCTCAGTCATGCTGGAATCTGTTCTGTGAATAGAAACTTCCATAATGATATATCTAAATTGTCTTTCCTTTTCTTCACTGAGGATTCCCCCTCACTGGAGTGGATACAGTCCACAAGCATGTCTGACTCAGTTCTTGTGCTTCTGTCCTCACCCTTTCCCCTCACCTTCAAACTCAAGATAGGATTTCCCTTGTCCTCACTTCCTAGTCCACCAACCTCTTTTTAAAAGGACCATCCTTTGCCATTACGGTCATTTGCAGTGTGATGCCAATGACATTCCAAAGGGACCATTTTCTCTTAGGCACCCTAGTCCACCCACTATCACCTTCAGCACTTCATATCCTTCCATTGCACCTATCATGCAATCACAAGAGATATAATACCTGCCTTTTTACCAGCTCTGTCCTCACCAGTCAAGACTCTAAATATTTATCTAGATGAAAAATGCTTCAACTGTGTTTCATTCAATTTAGTCAACTGTAAGGGCAGTTATAGACACAGACTATTATTTTTTGACTTCCATCTGATTTTCATTTTAATATCTGGGATCTTTCAGACTAAAGTAGTTTTAGAAAATAAAAGCACTGATTTAGGATGGTTCCAATGGTTGACTGACCTGCTTGAACCAAGTTCACGAAAGAATCAACAAACATGAACCAGTATGGGTTGAGATTAACATGTCATGAAACCAGTCACTTAAAACTTAACCTTTCCGAATGTGAGACATGTTGGGATGAATGTTGCCTGCCAATTATCCATTTTGGAGAAAAACAATGAAGCCAAACAGTAAAATGTATAAATAAACTGCATTTTAGGCAACAGTTTTCGGTGTGAGGGAAAAGAAAATGGATTTGAAAAAGTACAATTAGCAGGCTTTCCTGCTGTTTCTGTCTCCTTATTTCTCTCAATCTCTTGAAAAGCAGAACCCAGTGAAAAAGTAAATTGGAGAAACATGCTGTGGAAACTCAGAAATCTGGCAGCATCTGTGAAAAAGAATCAGAAATAAATTTTTGAGTCCAGTAAAACTCTTTTTCAGAACTCCATCAATTAAACAACCACGGTCTCAAGTTAAAGTTTCAGGTTTTCTAAGGAAATTTTTAAACTACTTATGCATGATCTTCAGTTTTGTACTAGAAACACTCACCTTTTTAAGGTTTATACAGATGATTGCATGTGTGTTTGATAGCACATTTTATTATTTTTCTTGATGCTGCTAAGTAACAAAGTTCTCTTTCTTCCACTCAAGAAAACCTTGTATTTGGCTCTTCAATCGTAACTAGAAGTATAATTTAATTAAAACGTGTGAAATAGCTGAATGCTAGAAAGAATTAAAAATCTTTGTTGCTGACAGTGTTAAGGACAAAGGCTCTGACTCACCCTTCCTCACTTGGTTGTCACATTGCTGCATTCAGTTCTCATATACAGTCTACTTTGTAACAGAGAGACCAAATGTAGACTGGGTGATTACTTTGTAGAACACCTTCACTAACTGCACAAACATGACCCTGACGTTTTGGTTGTTTTCTATTTTAATTCATCACTTTCCTGTCATGTTCACATTTTTGTCCTCTTCCTCTTGCAACGTTTCACTGAAACCCAAGGCGAACATAAGGATTAGTCCTCATCTTCTGATTAGGCTTTTATAGCCTTCTGAGTTCAATATTATGTTCAACAACGTCAGACCATGAACTCTATTCTCCATTTTAATTTATTCTTTCTTTGCCAAGTGCCAGTCTGAGATTTGTTTTCAAGGCTAATCTTTGAGTCAGAATTTCATTAAGCCATTAATACTTACACTAAACCAGTGTGTGTCTCTTTACTAAATTTATTATCACACCATGACATCTTTGTTATTTTAATGTTGATTTCCATCTAAATGATCCCCGATCTATCCTTTTATCCCCATTTTCAAGAGCATAGCCTCACCCTTCTCTTTCTCTTGTCACTTCATCTACCACAATACTCTCTAAGATATCTGTGCACCTTTCATTCTGGTCTCTTGATTTTAATCATTACACCTTAGAGTTTGCCTCTTGATTTGCCAATAGCCTAAGCTCTGGATTCCCCCCACTCTCACTCCCTTTGATGAATTCTGGATGTAGGTTTGCTCACTGAACTGGAAGGTTCGTTTTCAGATATTTCATCACCACATCAGATAACATCATCAGTGAGCGTCCGGATGAAGCACTGGTGGTATGGCTCGCTTTCTATTTATGTTTTTAGGTTTCCTTAAATTGGTAATGTAATTTCCTGTTCTTTTTCTTAGAGGTGGTAAATGGGATCCAAGTCAATGTGTTTGTTGATAGAGTTCCGGTTGGAATGCCATGCTTCTAGGAATTCTCATGAGTGTCTGTTTGGCTTGTCCGAGGGTGGATGTGTTATCGAAGTGGTATCCTTCTTCATCTGTACGATAGGATACTAGTGAGAGTGGGTCATGTCATTTTATGGCTAGTTGATTTTTATTGTATCCTGGTGGCTAGTTTTCTGCCTGTTTGTCCAATGTAGTTTTTGTTACAGTTCTTGCACGGTATTTTGTAAATGACATTAGTTTTGCTTGTTGTCTGTATAAGGTCTTTAAAGTTCACTAGCTGCTGTTTTAGTGTGTTGGTGGGTTTGTGGGCTACCATGATGCCAAGGGGTCTGAGTAGTCTGGCAGTCATTTCCAAGATGTCTTTGATGTAGGGGAGTCTGGATCAATTGATTCAATATATGGTTTGGTGTCATGATTTATTTCATAATACTTCCGTGAAGCATCTTAGAGCATTTTATTACTGTAAAGACATCATATAAAATTTTGCTCCCCTCATTTACCGTGAAGTACTTAATGGAAGGGTATCTTTTCTGATGGCTAAGTGACTATGCATCCTCCTCTGTTTCTTCAATTCCTTCTGTTTTATTTCTACTGCTTCAAAAAAAACTTCTAGTGTTTACCTGTTGCCTGAAAAACTGTGGAATGGGGAAGAGTACGTTAAGAGAGAATGCAGAACAAGTGCCAGAAAGGTGGATTGACTGAACTATTGTTACAGCACAGAAAGCAGAAGGTAACCTGTCACGGAAGGAGCACAGGAGAGAAAGGACTTGGGCAATGAACCAGCCAGGATCTCAGAGGGATCACGCCATTGAAACAATAAAGTGGAAAGGTGGAAAAGCAACAAAGACAAATACTATTGACCTAATCAATGGGCGGATTGGTTTGCAGTGCCTGAAGGATATAAATTCCAGATAATTCAAAATAACCAAATGAGAAATGCCAAAGAACAGGATTAAAGTTTACCATAAGAATTAAGAGTCTCTCTGCCTCCTGCTATACATCACCTGGGCATACCCTCATAGGAAAGCCGAAACCACAATTTGAGACAATGGGGATGAAATCAGTCAAAACATAGCAGTAATTATTGGATAAAATGGTTCTTTTATCCTTTTTAAATAATCAGTGCCAATATTTTCACTGCGGTAACTAAACTTGCCATAGTCCTATTCTCTCATTTGAGAGAGAGAGAGATGACTGATTTGATTTGATTTGATTTGATTTATTGTTGTCACATGTACCTAAGTTAAATGTGAGCAGTATAGGCATATTATAACATACAAGGACATACAGATTATTGGGTGTTTGGCCAGAGCAAGGCATACATGGTTATGGCTGCACAGGCACAAAAGCAAGATCAACATTAGATTTGAAATTACTGAGATCCTTTCAGCTGTATAATAACAGGAGGGAAGAAGCTGTTCTTGAACCTGTTGATGCACATGTCCAAACCTCTGCATCTTCTGCCTGATGGAAGAGGTTGGAAGAGAGTATTACAGGGGTGGGAGGGGAATTTGATGGCAGCCTTTCCAAAGCAATGAGAAGTGTAGACCGAGTCCATGGATGGGAGGTGAGCTTATGTGATGCTCTGGGTTGTGTATACAACTTTCTGTAGTTTCTTATTGTCCTGGGTACAGCAGTTGCTGTACCAAGCTGTTATGCACCCAGACAGAATGCGTTCCATAGTGCATCGGTAAAAGTTGGTGAGAGTCCCTATGGAGGTGCCAAATTCCCTAAGCCTCCTGAGGAAGAAGAGGCATTGTTGTGCTTTCTTAAGCATCTTTTTTACTGTCACTTGGGAGGTCCAGGACAGATTATTGGTTATCGTCACTCCTAGGAACATGACATTCTTAACCCCCTCCACCTCAGCTCTGTTGATATAGGTAGGGCCGTGTCCACGTCCTTTCTTCCTGAAGTCAATGGAAGTGGGTTTAACATAAGGGTCACCACACCTCAGGCAAGGGGCAAGGTTGAGAAAGCAAGACCTTCATGGTGACCCCAACCCATAGAGGAGTTGAGTCCATGGTGTTGGAGTCACTGTACATAGCAAACAAGCTGCCCAACTAACTTAGCCAACCAACCTTGTGGAGCTTTGTTGTCAAAACCATTTATTATGGAGTGTACACTGGTGTTAAGGCATTAGTTAGGCACTGGACACGATTCGTTGCTGGATTTAAATTCAGACCTAATTGACGGGGTGAAAGTTTAGTCAGACTACTATTTGTAATTATCTTCTCAGAATTTATGTTGGGCACAGTTAACACAATACAAGTATACCTTATAATCTTCTTACTCAAAACAGACAACTACAAAAATATTATACGATACTCTGCTCCTGAGAATGGGGCTGAGGGATGCTTTAACCAGTCATGCAGCATATACTCAGGACTGAGAAATACTTAACGCTAACACTGAGTGCTGAGATTCGAAAATATACCTGAAAACCTTTCTTCCTTATGAGTCAAAAAGAAACACGCAATAATATTTTGTTAAATTATCAATTATGGGGAAAAAAGTCACATTGAAAATAATATTAAAAGTTTTATTTATGTAATTTGACTTTAAAGAAGTAAACTGTTTAAATTGCTAAAATGTTTAGTTCTCTTTGTTAAAATGCAATTATGGTTTGTGTATAGACTACTGAAGTAAAATTCCCAGAATTTTAGTAATTATGTCAAACTATAAAACGTTGATTTCCTTTTTGAACTACAATATAGAACACCCACATTGTAGTACAAATGTATTTATTAAAACTAAAACTATGTTCCTATTCAATATACATTGTGCCAAACTGATTCTATTCTGAGCAGCCTGTTTCCTTGGATCTAAATAAAGGTGAATATAGGTGAAATTTTCAGTGTAAACGTAATATACAACTGCAAACAGAAAGCCAGAAGCTTTTTTTTTGAGAGGTGGTGAAAGTGAAGCAACGTTTTGCACTTCAGATTGTTATTCTTTTCCTCTGCTTGTAAAATTAATCACTATATCATTATTCAGAAGTCACAGCACACTGTATAAATCAACTGGGTCACCACATGTATTTATCCGCTAAAAATCAGGATGAACAACACAGTAGAATTTTCAATTGTGCTCACAGCCCATCTATTGCAATCCTCCCTTTATTATTTAAGCAATGGAATATTGCAACAGCTAAAATTGTCTTTGCAAAATGTTTGAATCTTTAAATAGATATCTGTAATATTTATATTTTTTACAAGTAAGAACAACCAAATAAGTCAAAGCTTCTTCAATTTCTGGTGTTACATGAGCATTCATCTCTGGAGTTGTTTTGGTCACCAAAAGCAACTCCGACTGATGACTGCAGGTCTTGTGGAGAAATAAGGTAATTAGCTTAAAATGTCTGCACATGCTGTATGAAACTCAGGGCCAGAAAATAAGTGCAATTCAAGAACATTGACTAAGTATTTTAAATTGGTTTCTGCATGATGTTAACATGGTACTTTAACATGAGTCCATGTTGGTCATCTCTTCAGACCCATGTGAACAATACAGCTTCCTGATTATGTTTGTGGCAGATGTCAAACCCTTGGCTAGTTTTTAAAAACCTACTACTTGTTCAATGTTAAAACCTCTGCAGGGGAACAATGTAGGGGTTGAGCAACATGGGCTATGCTGAAATTTGTGGCAGAATCAGACAAGATGTTTTCTGATCCAACTCTAATGTCAAGAGCATCTTGCACTGTCTTTTAAGCTTTTTTCTGACAAGCAATGTGTCGAGTTTCTCATTAGGCAATGGCAAGTTGCCAGTTAAGAAGGATTATTGCTGGTTAAACTCCTTGTTGATGGCTGCAGTCACCTAATTAAAATCCAGCTTCCTATCTTACCAAACACACAAATAAACTAGATGTCAGGTAATCTCAATATGGCTCTACACTACAATGGTCCATCTTGGGCTGCAGCAGTAACATTGTAATGCTGCAGTAAAGACACTGCACTCAGGGACATGTACCCAGTTCATGGACTGGACCAGGCTGCATTTTCAGGCTCTTTGCTGCTCTCATAGTGTTCACTCACTCTGAACCGACCTGGATGCTTCCAGCATCTTTGTTTTGGCTTGCTTTTTTGTGCTTTTCCCCCTTAGACAGAGATACTAGACTCATGTTGTTTCTGTTTTCCATTACTGTTTAGCACAGATAGAAAGCCAGGATACTTAACTTGGCCTCAGTCAAGTCAAGGGAGATAACCTTCGGACAGGGAGTATCAAGGGCAGCCTCCAATATCAGTCCATGGGCTTGGACACAGTCAGTCAACTCCTCAGGGCAGTCAGAGTCAAGATTCACTCAGACAAGGATTGAGTTGGATAGCCCACAAGCAATCTTGTTGGCTGTTTTCTCGCTGTAATGAAAGAAAGGCAACTACTGGGAAGATGAAAGTGGTTGCCTCAACTATTAGTTCTGGTGTTCATGGGGAAGTGTCCCAGGTGAGTGAGTAGGCAGTGCAGAGGGCATGCAGGGTTAGTGGTGAAGGGAGTTGAGGGAAGATGTTGCAGTCAGTGCTGAGAGTGGTACAGCTTGACCTTTGAAGTGAGAAGGGTACAGTACTGGAAATCGAGTGACTGTGAGGTATTTGAGAAATGATGGTGGCAGAGTGGAGAGGATCGCTGACTTCCCATCAGACAGCTGATGATTTCTCCATCTGGCTGAGATTGCTTTAACAAGGCTGCCATAATCTGGTGTTGTGCCCTCCTCTGCTTGTCCTGTGGGAACGGGAAGTCCTCCTCTGCACTACCCCTTCCAGAACCTCAAGGCCCCAGCCCTTAAAGAAGGTGAGGGGTGACAATTTCTCCCTGCCTACCACTTCTGGAGTAAAGGTCAGGAATCATGTAAGGTAGCCCTGGATTGACAATACTTAACCTGGGTGCACAACACACTTTTGCAGAAAGCTGGTGCAAGGGATGCCAGTTAATTCCAGGTGAGTGGTGAATTATCCTGGGATGGCATATGATAAGTTGGAATTGGCCATGAGGGGTACAATAGGAATGGGACAAATTTGGTCAGATGTTGTGAGAAGATAAGCTCGGCATCTCACACAATTGCACTTAGAGTCATAGAGCTGTACTGCACAGAAACAGACTCTATGGTGCAACCTGTCCATGCCGACCAAATATCCCAAATAAATCTAATCCCATTTGCCAGCATTTGGCCGCTATTCCTCTAAATCCTTCCTATTCATATACCCATCCAGAGGCTGTTTAAATGTTGTATTTGTACCAGCCTCCTCCACTTCCTCTGGCAGTTCATTCCATACACACGCCACCCACTGTGTGAAAAAGTTGCCCCTTAGATCCCTCTCAAATCTTTCCCCTCTCACCATAAACCTATGCCCTCTAGTTTTGAACTCCCCCACCCCAGGGAAAAGACCTTGTCTATTCATCCTATCCATGCCCCTCGTGATTTTATAAACTTCTATAAGGTCACCCCTCAGCCTCTGAACTCTTTCAAGTTTCACAACATCCTTCCAATTGCAGGGAGACTAGAATTGCATGCAGTATTCAAAAACTGGCCTAACCAATGTCCTGTACTGCAGCAACATGACCTCCCAATTTCAACAGGAGAAGGTGAGGACTGCAGATGCTGGAGTAGATGAAGGGCTTATGCACAAAACGTCAATTCTCCTGCTCCTCGGATGCTGCCTGACCTGCCATGCTTTTCCAGCACCACACTCTCAACTCCCAACTTCTATACTCAATGCACTGATCAATAAAGGCAAGTGTACCAAACCCATTCTTCAGTATCTTATCTATCTGTGACTCTACTTTCAAGGAACTATGAACCTGCATTCTGATATCTCTTTGTTCAGCCACGCTCCCCAGAACCTCACCATTAAGTGGTAAGGTGTTAAGTCCTGCCCTGATTTGCCTTTCCAAAATGCAGCACCTCACATTTATCTAAATTAAACTCCATCTGCCATTCCTTGGCCCATCGGCCCATCTAGTCAAGATCCTGCTGTACTCTGAGGTAATTTTCTTCATTATCTACTACACTTCCAATTTTGTTGTCATCTACAAACTTAATAATTATACCTCTAGTTCACATCCAAATCATTTATATAAATGATGAAAAGCAGTGGACCCAGCATCAATCCTTATGGCACACCATTGGTCACACGCCTCCAGTCTGAAAGGTAACCCTCCACCACCACCCACTTAGCAAACAAAAATGTAAAATTCAGCTCAGTGTTTAGTTTTAAGGTAATGCTGTGTCTTATAACCTGTCAACTCCACAAAATCCAACCTTTTGCTCTATGTGCTTCATCTCTGATCTTGAATCTCTGAGGAAGTATTATATCCATTTCTACTTCTTCTCAATGTGTTGATTAATTGTATTACTGTGAAGCAGTTTTAGACAGTATCATCACAATAATGTGCAATCTGCTCTGCCTTAAGTTTGCATTGTTGTATTCATGTATGTTGTTTTCAGTTGTCTGACAACAAAATTTGCCACTCTCTGTGCCACAACAATAATTCAGTACTTACTTTATTTGCCAGTATTTCTGTATTATTGTACTGAATTCTTGAACAAATGTTTTAAACTGCAATACGGTTAGTTTGTAGTGATTTACTGGTTTCAAGCTTTTTTAACTCAGTTTCTTTCTAATACTATATTTCCTCTGTACTACCTACTATGTTCTCCCACCATTTTCAGGGCTCTAACTAACAATCACAATAATGTTAAAAATCACACAACACCAGGTTATAGTCCAACAGGTTTATTTGGAAATACAAGCTTTCAGAACGCTGCTTTTTTGTCAGGTAGCTAGTGGGGCAGGATCATAGGACACAGCATTTATATGAAAAGATCAAAGTGTCATACAACTAATGCAATATATTAAACAAACTGAGATTGCTGTTCAGTCTTTAATCACTTAGAATGGGTTGTGGGTTTCGATTAATCAATGTGTAAATCCCAGAACTTCTTTCAAGTAACATTCCTAAGATAACTTAAGGTTTTATATAAAAAAAGGTGACATCTCACCTCAGACAATGCTTTAAACATGGGAGGTTATAGTCTGTATTCCAACCTTGAGTCACATTGGTTCTACTTCCAAAGTAGGAATTTATAAAATGTCACAAGGACTGACTGCCTATAGATTGTGTGCTTTTTGAACAAAATAGAATGCACCTGCAAATGCAAATTCACCCCACAGACTTGTGTGCGTGTGTGTGCATGCGTGCGCATGCTTGATAGACTGTGTGCGTGTGTGTGCATGCGTGCGCATGCTTGATAGACTGTGTGCGTGAGTGTGACAGAACATATACCTGTGAGACGGTGTGTGTGTCTCTGTCTGTGTGTGTGTGTATGTATATCACAGAGGGTCTGCGTGAGTGTGAGAGTATAATGGTTGTCGACCCACTTCTTCCAGAATTTTTCCACCTTTTGTAGTCAACCTGCGTCTTCCTGGGTAAAACAGGTAGATATTCTCACACCTTCCATCATGTTACACACCACATGCTTTCTTCTGCATAAATATTTACATGAACTTCTCCAGCTGCAGCCCTTATTGATTTTCCTGCTGAAATTGCAGCTTCTTTTCTGAGTCCCAGTCCTTGTTAAGCCTTCACTTTTTCTTGCCGTTTTGTCTCCTGCTAGATTCTTTCAATAGATTTATTTAAATTTGCTCACTTGCAGCTTTAATAAATTCAGAGGCTTTCATGATTCTGGAACCTAAGTCTAAATTTATTTTCTGACCCTTTCACTTGTTCTTTGCACATTCAGCTGGCAGCGTATGAAGATGGTGATGCAGTTGGTAGGATATGGCATTTGAAGATGTGTTCACTGACCTTCAAAACCTCTGTGAGGTTGTTTCTCTTGCACAGTTTCCAAGCCCTTGGGGCCAGAGTCCATACATTGACTTCCAGGGCTATTTACGTTCATTATAGTATCTGTCTGCAGGGACATCTGGCCTCTACGGATCAATCGCCTCTCTTATCTTTTAAACTTCCTATTCTAAGACATGCAATGTGGCCTCAGCTAACACAGAAGCCATGGTTGGCATGTTTGCCTGCATAACAGCAATGAGTGCACATCAAATATAGGTCATCAGCTTTTACAACTTTGGGTCATCCTAAGATACTATGCAAATTCCAGTTCTGTTTCTTTCTGTAGCCTGATGCATCACCCACTCCTTTACTTTTAGGTCCTGACTTCAGTTCAATTTGAAACATAAAATTCAAATATAGCTGATGAACTAGCAGACATGCTGTTTCCCAATATGTCATGTACAACACAACATATTATCGAGGCCTCTCAGTCCAGATGATTCGGCAAATGGAATTGTGCTTTCTGGACTGTGATGTTTCTGGTTAAAAAGAACCTGATTGTGTCAGTACTTTCCAGGTATTATACATAGGTTTCATTGATTTTATTGTTTCTTCTGGCTTGAAAAATAAGTTATGCTTTAGAAAGACAGTAAGGAAGATTTTCATGGGTGAGAATAGACAGCAAAAATGTGGCAGTAATGAAGAGAGACTTATTTGGTTTGGGATGGTGATCCAGGAATCTGAGAACAAATAATACGTTTCAATTGATCTCCATTTTCAATGAAAAGTTGATAATCAGCAGAGCAAACTCACCAAAACTACACTCCCAATTCTGAGACATGTTTGACAGGAACACAATGCAACAACATTATAAAATCAATTAGTCAACCTGCAAGGTCATTTAGTGAGATATAGAGCCCAGATTGTGGTCTCTATAAATTCATGTTATAGTCTGAATTCAAAAATACTGCTAACAATTTTCCAATAAATGTCTAGTTTCACTTATTCAATGAACATAAATCGAAAGTCATGACAATATATTTGATGTTGCATTGCTAAGTACAGCATCTCTTTCAACTGACTGTGAGAAAAGCTGTGGGAGATCTGCCAGGGCACACATAGATTAAATGCATCTCAGGTAGTGAGACTGAAATTTGCCACTGAGCATATCTAAGTTCAAATACTAGTAGATGCCAAGACCTGCACTCAGGCCTGCAGCAGAAACGTAATAAGTTATTGTCAAAACTAGGCCACCATCTGCACATGCATTATGAAAGCCAGCTCCTGTGCTTTTACTATTTACATCTATAACAAAACACTACTGAAGTGCTAATCACACAGTCTGTTGCATAGTCCACAAGCTACGTTTAACATAAAAGATCCATTTTGCCTTTACTCTGAACAGTAAACTACTGTTGAATGGTTCCTTTTCTCTCATTGAAAGTGAACTGAGGATAAGGCATTGATAAACACTGGAGTTGAATTTCTGCAGGATTTATTCTGATCCCAAAGTTTGACAGAAACCTTGGAAAAACAACATAAACAAGCAAGTTCACCATGGTTTCCATCCATATCCCGTCCAGTTACAGTGAGACACGAAGAGAACACCTGCAAAAACTGCACCTCGCTGTATTTAAAAGGAATTGGCCGTAATTGGGCATGTTGAAATGGGGATCATGGAAAATAGATTTCAGATCAATTGTGATATCCCATCAGCATGGTGAGGCATGGTGGCTCAGTGGTTAGCAACTGCTGCCTAACAGCACCAGGATCCTAGGTTCGATTCCAGCCTTGGGCGACTGTCTATGTGGAGTTTGTACATTCTTCCTGTGTCTGTGTAGGTTTCCTCTGGGTGCACTAATTTCCTCCCACAGTCACAAAGATGTGCAGGTCAGGTAAATTGGCTGTGCTAAATTACCTATAGTGATAGGTGCATTAGTCAGAGGGAACTGGGACTGGGTGGGTTATTCTTCGGAGGGTTGGTGTGGACTTGTTGGGCCGAAGGGCCTGTTTCCACACTGTAGGGAATCTAATCTAATCATTAAGGTTGAACAGCCACAGTGTGAGTCTCATACCACTGGCTAAGGAGTCACAGTGTAACCAGTCCCTATGAAAACATTACTCAACATCCCACATGTGTGAGAGAGGAAGGCTGGAAACAGAACAGATATTAATATTAAAGCTAAAATAGAGGTAGAATATGCATGAGCAGCAGTGGTGCCAGGTATATG
Organism: Chiloscyllium plagiosum; assembly: GCF_037043375.1. Classification (NCBI taxonomy): domain Eukaryota; kingdom Metazoa; phylum Chordata; class Chondrichthyes; order Orectolobiformes; family Hemiscylliidae; genus Chiloscyllium; species Chiloscyllium plagiosum. The sequence continues at coordinate 57,417,012 of NW_028270147.1, read as the reverse complement.
GAGGGATGATAGAGAGTAACCATCATAGTACCCAAATATTTCTTCAGCTGAAATAAAGCAATGTTTGTGATGAAGCACAAATGAAACTGTGTGTATTAGATACAAGAATTCACTACTAGATTGTGGATATCTAAAATATAAACTAACATCTGCACTTAAATGATTATTTTTAAAATAAAATGCCCTTTGGTTTTCACAGTATTAATAAAAAATGAGTTCTACACAGTCTGCAAAAAAGAGAAAAGAAGGTAGCATGATAAATGCCTGCACTGCACATTTGGAATTCAGGACAAAGCATTCAGCTGTATAACAATTTAACTGTTTTCAGCTTCATAATTTATTAATAAAGGCAAGGATGAACAACCAAATAATCAATTATGGTTGTGTTTTATTTCAAGTGAGCAATAAATAGTTTAAACCCAGCTCATAGCATAACTTTAGGACAGTTTCTTTTTAGTTCAACATTTTTTAAGGTTGATATGTACAATATAATTTCTGAAAAAGGAACACTTTCTGGAATGTAGTTTTTATTCCTGATCTAACAATTTTGGAATTTTTCACATTCTTTTGTGTCTTCAAACAAATCAACACAGCAGATTGTTGATTGAGCAGTAGTCATTAAACTGGGCTATGTAGAAATGGGAGTTTCTGTGTTACACTTATATAGCACGCAAATGAATAGTGGGCAGAAGCACGCTAGGTGTGAGCCTGGAGCTATGAGCAGAGTGTAGCCACTGCATATATAGGGAAAAGTAATCTGACTGTTTCACCTCCATAAGGGACTGAAAATGAAGGAGCACTGAGAATGGCAGCAAGGTAGCCAAAAGACCATAAGATATAGGAGCAGAACAAGACCATTTGGCACATCAAATCGTTCCATCATTTGACCATGGCTGATATTTCTCAGGCTCATTCTCCTGTTTTCTCCCTATAACCTTGATCCCCTTACTAATCAAGAACCCATCTAACTCTGTCTTAAATACACTCAATGACTTGGCCTCCAAAGCCCTCTGCGACAATATGTTGACAGATTCACCACCCTCTGGCTTAAGAAATTCCTCTTCATCTGAATTGAAAAGGGTTGTTAGTACACTCTGAGGCTATGCCTTCAGGTTCTAGTCTCTCCTATTAGTAGAAACATCTTTTCCACGCCCACTGTGTTCAGGCCTCTCAGTATTCTCGAAGCATCAGTAAGATCCCCCTTCATCCTTATAAAATCCATTGAGAACAGACCCAGAGTCCTCAACCACTCCTTATATGATAAGTTCCTCATCCACGTGATCATGTTTGTAAACCTTCTAAACAGCCCCTCCAGCACCAGCACATCTTTCCTTAGATACGGAGCCCAAAACTGCTTACAATATTCCAAATGCAGTCTGACCAGTCTTACACAGCCTCAGCAATGCATACCTGGTCTTGTATTCTAGCTGTCTTGAAATGAATGCTAACATTGCATTTGCCATCCAAACTGCCAACTGAATCTGCATGTTCCAGAACTAGGATTCCCAAGTTTCTTTGTGCTTCAGATTTCCAAAGCTTTTATCCATTTAGAAAATTGTCTACGCCTCTATTCTTCCAACTAAAATATATAACCTCACACTTTGCCAACTGTATTCCAGCTGCCACTTCTTTGCCCAGTTGCCAAGCATGTCTGCAGCCCCTCTACTTCTTCAACACTCCATGTGGACCAATGCAACCAAGACTGGTGATGGGCACCCAGTGAATTCTGACTTGTTCAACAAATGGAACTTTTCAATAAATAAACTCCTCAGTAAGGGCACTAGAATATATGTTAACATATGTTCTATGTTTATTATAACTTAGTTTTTGGAATTCTGTGATTAGTAATCAATTTGAAAATGAGCTCATCTTGACATCAAAAGGCTTAATACGTTAGATGGAAAGAAAATGTCTTTGCTGGTTGGGGAAACAAGGACCAGACAGCAAAGATTAAAAATTAAAGCTCGACCTTACGGAAGTGAACTAAAGAATGGGAGAAGTTTAAAACTGCTTTTCTACAAACAGCAATTGATACAAGATCAATTATTAAATTTAAATCTGAGACTGATGTTAACCAAATTTAATAAGGCTATGAGGCATAGAAAGTGAAATTAGATCATACATCAACCATGATTTTATTGAAGGCAGAACAGGTTCGAAGACTTAAATGGCCTCTCCTGCTCCTAAGTATGCTTCAGTCTGAAAAAATTGAGAACCACTGGTGAATAAGTTCATTTCCACTACTTAAGCCCAGTGAACCTCGTGAAGAATAATAAAACTGAGGGCTTTAGAACCTCAAACTCTTCATTGGGTAGTGAAATTTTACCAGCTAAAACCAACACTGGGCTTTGAGAAGATTTCCATTGCTTGTCCAGCCAGAACTACCCCATCCCAATAGGGGAATGCAAGAAACAAAATACTGTGCTATTTCAGATACTAGACTAGCAACCCAGAGATAGTGTGCTTAATTCTCGGTGTGTGTAGTAAACTGAAAAATTGCATTGAATAAACATGTGACCTTGCATGAAACAAAAATACAGTTACCAATGTACAGGGACCAGGCTTGTCATGATTGCATGGTGGGTTGAAGTGGTTTATAGAAATATTCAGGTCCAAGAATACTCAGGTTCAGAATCAAGAGGAAGGCATGTCACCTTCAGGCAGATCGAGTGAATCCTTAGAAGAGTATAAAGGAAGTAGGAGTACACTTAAGAGGGAAATCAGGAGGGCAAAAAGGGGACATGAGATAGCTTTGGCAAATAGAATTAAGGAGAATCCAAAGGGTTTTTACAAATATATTAAGGACAAAAGGGTAACTAGGGAGAGAATAGGGCCACTCAAAGATCAGCAAAACAGCCTTTTGTAGAGCCGCAGAAAATAGGGGAGATACTAAATGAGTATTTTGCATCAGTATTTACTGTGGAAAAGGCTATGGAAGATATATTCTGGATTAGTGGTGCTGGAAGAGCACAGCAGTTCAGGCAGCATCCAAGGAGCAGCCAAGGAAGATATAGACTGTAGGGAAATAGATGGTGACATCCTGCAAAATGTCCAGATTACAGAGCAGGAAGAGCTGGATGTCTTGAAACGGGTAAAGGTGGATAAATCCCCAGGACCTTATCAGGTGTACCTGAAAATTCTGGAGGAAGCTATAGAAGTAATTGCTGGGCCTCTTGCTGAGATATTTGTATCATCAATAGTAACAGGTGAGGTGCCGGAAGACTGGAGGTTGGCAAACATGGTGCCAATGTTTAAGAAGGGCGGTAACGACAAGCCAGGGAACTATAGACCAGTGAGCCTGACCTCGGTGGTGGGCAAGTTGTTGGAGGGAATCCTGAGGGATAGGTTGTACATGTATTTGGAAAGGCAAGGACTGATTAGGGATAGTCAACATGGCTTTGTGTGTGGGAAATCATGTCTCACAAACTTGATTGAGTTTTTTGAAGAAGTAACAAAGAGGATTGGTAGACGTGATCTATATGGATGTCAGTAAGGCGTTTGACAAGGTTCCCCACGGGAGACGGGTCAGCAAAGTTAGATCTCATGGAATACATGGAGAACTAGCCATTTGGATACAGAACTGGGTCAAAGGTAGAAGACAGAGGGTGGTGGTGGGGAGGGTTGATTTTCAGACTGGAGGCCTGTGACCAGTGGACTGCCACAAGGATCGGTGTTGGGTCCTCTACTTTTTGTCATTTACATAAATGATTTGGATGCAAGCATAAGAGGTACAGTTAGTAAGTTTGCAGAAAATTGGAGGTGTAGTGGACAGTGAAGAGGGTTACCTCAGATTACAACAGGATCTGGACCAGATGGGCCAATGGGCTAAGAAGTGGCAGATGGAGTTTAATTCAGACAAATGTGAGGTGCTGCATTTCGGGAAAGCAAATCTTAGCAGTACTTATACACTTAATGGTAAGGTCCTAGGGAGTGTTGCTGAACAAAGAAACCTTGGAGTGCAGGTTCATAGTTTCTTGAAAGTGGAGTCGCAGGTAGATAGGATAGTGAAGAGGGCGTTTGGTATGCTTTCCGTTATTGGCCAGAGTATTGAGTACAGGAGTTGGGAGGTCATGTTGCGGCTGTACAGAACATTGGTTAGGCCACTGTTGGAATATTGCGTGCAAGTCTGGTCTCCTTCCCATCGGAAAGATGTTGTGAAACTTGAAAGGGTTCAGAAACGATTTACAAGGATGTTGCCAGGGTTGGAGGATTTGCGCTATAGGGAGAGGCTGGACAGGTTGTGGCTGTTTTCCCTGGAGCGTCGGAGGCTGAGGGGTGTCCTTATAGAGGTTTACAAAATTATGCGGGGCATGGATAGGGTAAATAGGCAAAGTCTTTTCCCTGGGGTCAGAGAATCCAGAACTAGAGGGCATAGGTTTAGGGTGAAAGGGGAAAATATAAAAGAGACCTAAGGGGCAACTTTTTCACGCAGAGGGTGGTACGTGTATGGAATGAGGTGCCAGAGGATGTGGTGGAGGCTGGTACAATTGCAACATTTAAGAGGCATTTGGATGGGTATATGAATAGGAAGGGTTTGGAGGGATATGGGCTGGGTGCTAGCAGGTGGGGCTAGATTGGGTTGGGATATCTGGTCTACATGGACGGGTTGGACCGAAGGGTCTTTTTCCATGCTGTACATCTCTATGACTCTATGACTCCAAATCTCTCATTATATGGAGCTGAGAAGAAAGGATCTTGGCACTTAATGACTGGTTTACCTTTTCAGATCCCATTAGTATCCCAGGCAGAGTGAACAGTCAGGTCAGCTATTTCCTTGCTGATTATGGATTTATCTGGGTCAGATGTTAGATTACAGCTTCTACCATACGTGATACTGATAGACAATCTCTCAGTAAACATGATATTATTGTCAAAAAAGTTGAAGAACTGTCTATGCTGGACAACAGAAGCAAGAACAGCAATTGCTGGATAAATTCAGCAGGGCTGGCAACATCTATGGAGAGAAAGCAAAATTAATGGTTTTGGATTCCACTCAATTCTGAAGAAAGATCACTGCACCTGAAACATTAATTTTGCTGCCACTGATGCTGCTAGACCTGCTGAGTTCTTCCATGCAATTTCTGTTTATGATCCTACTGTTATCAAAGAAATAAAGTCATATTTTGCTCCTTCGATAATATCCAAGCTTGGGTTCGAATTTTCATTTGGAAAAAAAGTATCAAGCAGCGCTGCTCACCATAAAGTGCATGAGTATTAACTGTGGCTTAGCAGTTGCTGTCTTGTTGCTGAGTCAGAAGGTGAGGATTTAAATTCCATTCCAAAGGGATGAACATAAAATCAAGCTTCACATTGCAGTGCAATACCGTGGGAGCTGTGCATGGTCAAAATTCCAGATTTGTTTTTGATGAGACATTTTGGTGAAGTTCTGACTATCCCCTAAGACAGGGACAAAATGTCTCATGACCTCGTTTTGAAGATTAGGAAATTTCTACCTGGTATCCTGACCAAATATTTCTCTCTCAACCAACATTACTAAAACAGATTATCAGTCACTATTAAATTGCAGCCTGTGGATCTCTGCTGTTCACAGCTTGACTGCAACATTTTCCACCTTTACAACATTATCTACACTTACAACAAGTGCCCTGTTCAATGCAAGTTGACTTGCAAATCCTAAGGTCATGAAAGGTAATATATACATGCAATTTTCTGTTGTTGTGTACCCTGTCATACAGGAGAAGAAAGGGGAAAGGAAACCATGTTAAGGCAAGAAATGGCATCTCTCAGCACAGGGCAGAGCATTGTGACTCTGACTTCCCCTTGAGAAACGCACATTCTAGATAGCAAGTGGACTCGAGTGAAAGGAGGTATGTCTGGACTGTTACCTCTGAGTACACTGATTGAAGGATGGGTTGTGCTATGGCTATCAGGAGGTGAGATCATATAGAGCATTTTCTTTTCCAATATATTGAAACAGATATACACAGTGATACATTTAACGGCTAGTGGTAAGATAAGAATAACTGACAGTATCAGAGGGATAAACATAATGTATAGCCTGACAATGTGTTTCTGTTTACTCTACATTGTCAAATGAAATACCAAATGAGCTTTGCCAAACTGACAACTTTCAGTAGGGCTCTTGGCTGCAACTAGTGTTCCCTAATTTTGAAAAATACATTAATAGAATCATACAGCACAGAGGCAAACCCTTCGGTCCAATGAGTCCATGCTGAACATAATCTCAAACTAAACTCATCCCACTGCCAGCTCCTGGCCCATTGCCCTCCAAACCTTTCCTATTCATGAACTTATCTAAGTGATTTTTTAATCATTGTGCAAGCATCCACCACTACCTCAGGAACCACCCTCTGTGTAAAAAAACTGGGAATGCTTACCATGGAGAAAAAAAAGAAATAGAAGTGGTGATCATACATTGACCACACTTTCATCTGTATATGGCCAACACAATGCTCCAACTGAATAACAGGATTATCAAATCAGGTGATCATGCCATCAACTGGTCGTGTCGCTCATATGTTGTAAGCATGTTACAGTACTGTATAAAATTTATTAATATCCTGTAATTGCTTCCATCAACTCATATCTCTACAATTAAATGGAAATGCTTTGAAAGCGAATTAACCCCTAAACAATTTTACAAATGTGAGGAAATATCTCAGTAAGAACATTACACTGAAAAAGGTACTATTAACATTAAATAAAACCTTCAAAGAGCAACTGGAGAGATGGAACTTCCCTTGAAATCATAAAAACTGAGCACACCAAGGAGAATGGACAAACATGGTACATAAACAATGAAGTTTGAATGGTCTTCATCTAAATAATTTGGCTTTGAATCTTGGGCTTAAAGGTGTGCATACATGAAATGGGCTGATAAACGTTAGAGTTTTATTTATAGAACAGTCAAAATTGCAGGACCATTTGCGATTTTCAGGTTGTCTACACACATCTTTTGATCTTACCCCATTAACATCCCCTTTTGCTCTCCATCATCACTTCTTCTGGCAGTTCATCTCTCCTGCCTTACATAGACCCACTTTTGCTTTGTCTCCTTCCTCCAATCTCCCTAATCTGTTCCCCCGCTGGACTTGCTTCAACCTGTCACATCTCTAACATTTTTCCATTCCAATGTAAATTCATCAACTAGATCTGGTGAATACAGTATAACGTGGGAAAATGTGAAATTTTCCATTTTGACAGGAAGAATAAAAGGAGCATATCACCTAAATAGTGAGGAAGTGCAAAGCTCTTCAATGCAGAGTGATCTCTGTGGACTTGTCTATGAGTCACAAAATGATAGCATGCAGGTACAGGAATTAATAAGCTGATAGAATGTTATCATATGTCACAAGGGGAATTAAATACAGAATAGGGGGGTTTAGGCTTCAGTTTTACAAAGCCCATTATCTGGAGTATTGTGTAGTGTATTGATCTCCGTACTTAAGGAAAGTTGGAAAATAACTGGAAGCAGTTCAGAGAAGGTTTACCAGAATAATGCCTGAACTGAATGAGTTGTCTTGTGAGAAAAGGTTGGACAGGCTAAGCTTATTTCTGCTGGAGTTTAGAAGTGTAAGGGATGCCTTGATTGAAACGTATAAGATCCTGTGATGGATTGACAGGTTGATTGTAGAAAGGAGATTTCATCCTGTGGGATAAACTAGAAGTAGGTGCCATTGCTTCAAAATAAGGGTCTCAATTTAAAACAGAAATAACAAGAATTTCTCAGAGGATTAAGCATCTTTGGAATGTTGTCAAACACAGTCTTTGACAAGCTTTAAGGCAAAGGAAGATGGATTCTTGATTATTGAGGGGGTGGAAAGCTATAGGGAGTAGGCAAGAATGAACTAGACTGGATTGAATGGTGAAGCAGGCCTGAAAGGCTGAGTGGCCTCTCTCATGTGTTTGTGAAACTGAACTGGAATGCTGGCCCTCTGGGTCAGGCAGGTGACCTAGTTCCAAGGAGGCAATGGGGTCCAGAATTAGATGGAGAGTTTCGAGTAGAACTCAAAATTGAATTGAAGAGATTTATTGTCACATGTATTCATATGATAATAGATCTCTGCCTTTAATTTGTTACCCACCACTGCAGAAGGCAGACATATTGTACATGCCAACTAGTGCCAAAAATTTTTAACACCTGCCCAGCTCTGTACTTGCCCCAAAGCCCATTGAGGCCTCAACACCTTATACATTAACTTGGAATCATCAGATCTACTCTAACTTTCCAATGGAGTCAGTCATTAACAGAGCAGCTGAATATTTTTCACCGAGGACACGGCTCTGAGTAACATTGCAACCTCAATAACTAGCACATTCCAATCAAGGAGGCTTGATTCCTTCTTCTGACTACAGCCCAGAACCCAATTGTAATTCCTATATGTAGGGCATCTAAGATGCCTCTTGGGATTTCTGTCAGGCTCAACTGGAGATAGATCTATATCGTAGATATTTCTGAGCTCCATAATAAGACCATAATACTGGAAGATATAGGAACAGAATTAAGCCATTCAGCCCATCAAATTTGCTCCACCATTCGATTGTAGCTGATATGTTTCTTAACCCCATTCTTCTACCTTCTCCCTGTAACTCTTGAGCCCCTTACAAATCTATACTTGTTTGTGTCTGTCTTAAAGACAATGACTTGCCCTCTGCAGCAAGGAATTCCACAGATTCAACACCCTCTGGCTCAGGAAATTCCTCCTCACCTCAGTTCTGAAATGTCGTCCCTTCTCTCTGAGGCTGTGCCCTTTGGGTCCTAGATTCTTCTACTGATGGAAATATCTCCTCCATGTCCACTCTATCCAGGTCTCTCAGTATTCTGTAAGTTTCAATGAGAACCTTCTTATCCTTCTATACTCTATTGAGCACAGTGGCTCAGTGATTAGCACTGCTGCCTCACAGCACCAGGGACCTGGGTTCAATCCCCACCTTGGGTGACTGTCTGTCTGTGTGGAGTTTGCATATTCTGCACATGTCTGTGTGGGTTTCCTCCCACAAACACAAACATGTGCAGGTCAGGTGAATTGGTCAAGCTAAATTGCCCATAGTGTTAGGTGCATTAGTCAGGGGTAAATATAGGGTAGGGAATGGGTCTCTATGGATTACTCGTTGGAGGATTGGTGTGGACTTGTTGGGCCAAAAGGCCTGTTTCCATACTGTAGGGAATCTAATCAAATCTATATACCCAGAATCCTAAAGCTCTCTTCATATGATCTGTTGCCATTGAATTGTGAGCCTGTCGGCTGAGGTTAGTTTCGCAAGGGTGGTGCCAATTGATTATTCTTGACTTCACTAATAAATGCAGTGAGTAAATGATTTGGCTTTTGGGTAAATATATTATTTGCATAATTCCCTGAAGCATCCATTGGTTACTATGAGCTGCCCTTGATCTGCATTAATTGTAATTGATTATTTCCACCCAAGTGAAATCCTTTGAAAGATTTAGTTCGAAGACAGACAAACCAAAACATGTCCATCCAATTTTTGATGTATGATACTGACAATACCACAGAAACAATGCAGTCTGTTAACCTCAAGAAGATCCTTATCCTAAACTCTGCAATGAATTTCAAACTAAACTTAAACATTGATATTAAAGCTATCTAGAAATTGCTTATGTCATACATCTTCCAGATCTGAAAGAAAATTCAATCTAACACATATTCACATAATCAATTTCACTGGAAAGATGAAAAATATGTGTGAAATTAGATTTCAAAGGTCATCTGGCACCCTTCAATTCTCTGGGGCTATTTCAAACAATTAATTCCAATGTGTGCTGAAAAATCACACCTCCATTTTTTGATATTTATTAACAATCTGAGGCTTTAAGTACGTTTACTGCCAGTACAATAGAATGCCCTTAAAGTGTGAAAATGTGAAGATTACAGATTTATTTTATCCTATCTGAAAAATTCTTTTATCAAAGCAGTAACTGTCTGTTACAATGCAATCTATTATCACCAAAGGCAGACAATAATATAGATATATTAGCAGTGTCTTTCCTGTAACATTGTTCACAATGAACCAGGGAAAGCTAAAATTGAGATTGAAAATTGAGAGCCTTATAAAAATGTTACTTCTCCCCCTTCCCTTCTCAGCGTTGTTCTTTAGCCTTTCTTATGTGGTATCATTTCAGCAGTTATTTTGCTGCATCTTTCTACCTAATATTTGGTGGTAAGACAAGTAGGGGCTAATACTAGGGGCAGGATTTTCAATCACCCATGAGGTCTAATAAGGAAGCAGTTTGAAAACAGCACTCCCAAATGATCTGTCAGATTTCTGGGGCCTTTGGAATATTACATTAATATTGTCCAAAGCAGAGCAGGACGAGTCAGCAACCAATACTCCTCCAATTAAGTATTAGCTAAACTCTTTGAGGAGCTTATCTAGACAATGAGTTTTATCTGTGCCTATGAAGGGGTTTAATGATTATTTTGTAAGTATTTCTGTAGCTGCAATGATTTAAAAAAAATACTGTATGAGAGAAAAAAGACTTCCTGGATAGTAATGGGGTTTTGTTTTCACTGGGAGAGTTTTATGAGCAGACAGAGTAAGGAGTTGTGCATTAGGCTTCAGGTCAAAGGTTCCAGAAAGGCTTTGTTGGCTTACCCACACAGCTTGAGAATAGCCCTTTTGGTTTCAGGTTTGCAGAAGTCTTGGATGAAGCTGGAAGGCAGTTACTCTTAAAGATGGAAGATAGTTTTGAACTATTAATAGATAGATTACCTCAGTGTAAGAAATTTAGTTTTAAAGTTACAGGCTAGAATTGTTTGGTTTAAAATCAGAAAAGTTTATTTAAAGTTGAGAAAGTCTATGCCCAGGTGAAAGTGAGGGCTCCAGATGCTGGAGATCAGAGTCAAGATTAGAGTACTGCTGGAAAAGCACAGCAGGTCAGGCTGCATCCGAGGAGCAGGAAAATCAACGTTTCGGGTAGGAGCCTTCATCAGGAATCCTCAAAGAATCCTGATGAAGGGCTCCTGCCCAAAACGTCAAATGTCTATGCCCAGTTGTACGAAGTCTCAAGGAAGAGGCGGTCATATTTTCATGTATGGGAATTAAAGCATCTGTTGAGATAAACCCTGTAGATGTGATAAACAAAGGAATTCTGTCTAGTGTGAGTATGGTAAAAGTACTGTTAGGATGAATGGGATTGCATTTTACTGTTTGTTTTGAAATATTTAACCTCATATAATATTTTAAAAATTGGTTCATTCTATTATAGCTTCAGTTCTTTTTGCCGAATAAATTTCTGTTTGATTGTTAAAATCAAATCTGCAGCATTGAATACTTGTGTTTCAGTGAAAGACATCTCAATAAGATCAAAATTTAATTTGCTCTTTCAAGCCAGATTTCAGTCTGGGGTCTGACTTGTCCAGTAATAGCATCAGCTGGGATCATTAACAACTGGAAATATTTAAAAGTGGTCAGCATGCATTTCAGAAAAAGAATTAGTTGCAAAACCTGATAATATTTGTTAACAGTTGGTTGTTAACAGATATGCTAGATGGTGCCAATGCAGTCTCTGTTGTATATGAAGACTTTCAGAAAGCCGGTGACAAGGGCCCATATTAGAGGAAATTGGAGAGATTTAAGGGATATAACCTGCACCATAAGAAATTGGACATGTTAATGAGAATGTGAAGGCATATATAACACGGTAGTATTATATAATAAAAACGTTGCTGAATCTGCTTAATTGCAAATCTTAGTCCTAATCACTAGCCAGAGAGCTGCAGTACCAACTTCACCCTGGCCAGTCTGTAGAAAACTGAAGGAGCAGGATCTGTTATTAAGACAAGCATATTACTAGCTCAACATCTTAGTAAAATACAGAAAGGAAAGAAAAGAACACTGCTTCACTTATCAACTATTTAAACAACCCATTACCTACCTGCATTCAGATCTCACTTCACAGAATAAACTCTCCATGGTTCACAGGAGGATGTATTAATTAGATTAGGAATTGGCAATAATGATTACCAAGAATTAAAAGCTGATAAGTGATATTTAATTGAAAGAGTTGAAAATCTATCCTGAATTGGAGAAGTTTGGATGAAATAAAATTGAAAATGCTGGAAATATTCTGCAGCTTCTGCAGCACCTGTGGACAGTGGAAAACAGAGCTAATGTTTCAAGTCTAAAAGCTTTCTTTAAAACTGGAAAAGGTAAGGGAACTAAGGAGCTAGTACTAAACAAATGTTAATTGAATGGTACTTTTTCACAAGCGTAATGTCAATAAAAGCTTAAAGAAATTAAGCAAGCCCATTCATTAACATCAAAATGTGTTTGATCAATTGAAGTTAAAAGATGCATGTATCATAACTTCAGAGCCACAGATTGCAATTCTTTTGTCTGAACATTGTTTCTGCTTTTACCTTTTATACCTACTCTAGTATAAAGTAACACAATGTGTTACTTTACCTGTGCCATTATCATCACCTTTGCCTTCATCATCATTACTTTTATCACTTAATATCTCCTGTCTTCCACCTTATCACAAATCTCAGCTTTTGTTCTTCCCTCAAGCTGTTACATCTTTCAGTTAGAACTTCTTTCAGTTCTAATTAAATCATTCTGAAAGGACTGATACATTTTTTTTCTCCACAGATGCTGCCAAACTGTCTGATCATTTCCAGCACATTTTAAAATTTTAAAATGTGCAGTCTTTGGCTTTTGGAAAGTGGTCTGGTTTGAGAAGGATTTGGCCATTCAAATTCATAAAATAAAACTGAAAACACTAGGCCAAAGAAATAAAGCTATTAAAATTAAT